>NC_090767.1:30758719-30791219 GCF_036898095.1 Palaemon carinicauda
GCACGTATAAAATGGTGCTGGTACTGCAGTGTAGTTAGCGATACTCTGATTTTTTCCAGTTTTGGAGAAGCCAGGACAATTGCCCATTAAGTGCAAACTGTTCCTACCATGGTAGCATTGGTTTGGTATTTTTGTATAATTACCTTTTCTGTTTCTTTTACTTAGTCTGAAGAGGCAACAAAAGGATCTTGGTCAATCCTAATTTAAGCATCTTAGGTTCCTCCTGTATAGGTTACATAGTCCTGGTACTTCCACATATCTAGCTTTCCCGGTGTCTCCTGTAGCTTCTGATGGAGTTAAAAGCTAGAATCATGGTGAAGAGTTGTAAATTAATGCTTCCTATGAGAAAGTATAACTTATACTACTAGAAGTGTCCAATCTTAATGCATGCATAGCAATGTCCAAAAAAAAAAAAATATTGCTGTTGGAATTCCCAAAAGTTCCAATATGTGTTGAATGTTCTTGGTACTTCTCCATACTGGTCAGAGTACTGTACTATACTTAGCTTCCCAGTGCTTGGGAGTCTTCCAATGAAGTATACAAAAATTCTGGGTAGTCCTTTGAAATTACCATTCTTGGTGATTTTGCCTGGTCTGATGAAGCTTGAAAGTTCTGGAGCAAGATTTTTCCATACAGGTTATAGGGACCTACTCTTTTTTTATCTTTGCGAATATTTTTATCGGTGTCCCTTCTTAGAAAGAGTTTCTTCATCCTCAGGAAGAACACTATTACTTGCAACATTTTTATGTGAAAGGCAGAAAACTGAGGGGACCATTTTCTGGACACAAAGGTGTCCTCTCAATGATCTCCCTATCTCGACTGTGATGTGTCTGTATTAAGGGAGGGGCTAATGTTACAATTATGGCCAAAGAGTTTGATATTTACCATGATCAGAGAACTCTCTTGTAATGACCTGAGATATGATCACGATGGTCACGAAACCTTT
The DNA here is from genome assembly GCF_036898095.1 of Palaemon carinicauda. NCBI lineage: Eukaryota > Metazoa > Arthropoda > Malacostraca > Decapoda > Palaemonidae > Palaemon > Palaemon carinicauda. The sequence continues at coordinate 30,759,666 of NC_090767.1, forward strand.
ACAAGCTGCCCTTCTCCTCCCCCACTTGAGATCTTTTTTGTTTACCTCTGTGTCAACCACAGTATGAGTAGAATATGTTGCCGCCTCCCTTAATGAAACCTGTAAACTGAAGGTGAAGGGTATTTTGCTAGTAGAAATATAGAATTATTGTAATTACATATAAAGGTTAAATTGAGTATCCCTTCCTCTCTATCGCCTTCTCGAGATTTTCTGGGACTGAAAGTGCTAGGTTTTTGGAGGGTTCTTTTAGGAATGGAGACCAAAAGCTGGCAGACAATAGACTCCAAACGTGGCACTAAGGAGGTGTCCATATCACGCAACTTCTTTTTTAATAACCGCCAAAAGTTTTCTATGCGGTTAATATCAGGACTATTACCTGGCCAGTCATTGAAATAGTTGACCTCCCAGTCTCTTAGCCAGTCTGTTACAAGTTTGGCCGTGTGAGCAGGAGCCCCATCTTGCATGAAAACTTCTGCCTTGGTCTGCTCGAAAGAGTCAGGAAGGTTGTCTGCCAATAACTCCAGATGGTTGTACTGGTTCACTCTCTCATTAGCAGGAAGTACAATTAGCTTCCCAACACCATAAAAAGTAAACACTGCCCCAACCATAAGCGAGGCAGGGTGCTTGAGGTTCTTGTTTGTGAAGCAAGGTTTCAAGGGGTCATCACCTGGCTTGCATAATTTGTGTAAAACTCCCTTGTTGGTAAGATGATGTTGGGATATATCATTGGACTACAAATGATATTTTCTTTATAATATCAAGCGTATGGGAGTGTTTCAACGATGGCTTCCCCAGCTGAGTAAGAAGCTTCCATCATAGTTAAAAGATATGTTCCAGCTTCCTTGAAATGTCTCTCAGTTTTATCATAAAGACTTTTTGAAATAATTAGCCAGTGATCATATCAAAGTAATCAGCTTTCCCGTTATACTACACCTTTACTTGTTTGAATTATTTGGTCACATCACACCCATTTGGGTTCACAAATTACATCAGTCCTAATATCTGCAAAGTTGGTCATTCTAATTAATAATGTCCTGTTCAGTAAGCTTTAGTACTCACTATTGAATTCTTATTTATATCTTATTTTCATCATTAATAAAAGTAATAACAGGAGATTGCTTTTTAACACTATATTCGGTAGTGAATTTTACATTTGTTCTCTATACTCTTTGTCAACATCGCTTTCCCACACCTGAAAGATGGTAAGTCTACAGCAAGAGACTACCATTTTGGAACACAGAGATAATACTATCTGCATGTTATCACTGATCACCCTTGTTTATAACAATATCACCAGAGAATCGAAATCTTTGATTTTCTGGCCCTTCCTAAAGGTGTTTTACACTCCTGCTACTATTAACATATCTACTACTTGTTTGAATATCATGTCCTCTTTCTCTTAATAAATAGGTATTCTAGTGTACTTGAAATGATATTTAAAATAGATTAAAACCTATGGCTTGATTTCTGATTGAACTGCATTGTGGTAGATTTGTTTGAAGAGTTGGTGCTTGTTGGACCACTAAAAATTGTCTCAAGTTTGTTAACACTTGTTCAGTCACGATTTCGATCAATTCAGAAATGGCCATATGTAAACGCTAAGATGGTATTTCTTTTTGTATAAATTGTTATATGTTGTCAATAATGTTAGGCTTCTATTTCTTTGTGTAGAAATTATATATGGTTTATTATCAAGAAGTTGCTCCTAGAAAAATACAAACCATCGTCATTTAATAAAAGTATTACTTCAGCAAACCTAAATGTCCATTTAAACTTTTAACGAAGTTGGCATGTGGAGGGTAGGCTCCACTTACTAGCCAGTTAGAGCAACTCTCACTTTAACTTCAGCCCCAATTCAGAATGTATGTGGTTCTCTATTATTTTTTGTATTTGCTAATATGATTAGGAAACTGTAGCCAAGGAGAACACATTCATCCTTGAGTCACTGTAATGTCCCTACAGGTTTGGAGATAAAAGTAAACATCTTCTACCACCCCCTGTCCCCCACTTCCCTTACTCACAAAATGTGACAGAGACGGCTATTAGTTTTAGTAATACTAGGTTGCATTTCTAAAAGAGGTTGACATTATTGTTATGTATTCATTCTTTATGTGGTATCACTTCATTTATCATCTTGAATAAAACTTCCGAAAAAAAGTCTTATAGAAAAAAAAAGGTAGTTGTCCTATATATTTGATACACTGGATCTTTTCGTATGGATTTTTTCAATGCATAGTAATCCCAGTGGAATAGCTGCCAATTATTTCTTGAAATGTTATTGGAAACAAGATTCAATTTCACAGGGACGTGCTGAAGGATGCAATTGCATTCATACGTGCCAGAGAGATTTAGACATTGACGAGCGGACCAATCGTCAGACCTTTGTGTGAAGATGTGCACCAAAGCCATGTTGTCTGTGCGAATGACAAACGGCCAAAATTCTTTGATGTGGTGGAACATATGCAATTCCCTCAATTCTTGATCAAATGTGGAGTACTCAGATTCCACACTAGACAGTTTCCTATCGAGAAAGGCCAAACAGTGTGGTTACCCTATGACCCCCTGCTTGAGTACTGCAACAATTATATTGTTGCTGCTATCAATGAAGAAAAGGGAAAGATCAGGTAACACACAAAAACTTAGTGAAGCCATGTTTGATAGGGCATTTTTTGTAGTGCAGAAAGCTGTTATGACTTGTCTTTGAGAGAGACATAGAAGGCTCAAGAGTAGCGACGATGGCTGCAAGGAACCAGTAATAATAGTTGATCATAAACAAAAACTCTTGCATTGCTTTGATGGTCGAGGGTGTGGGGATGTTTTGAACAGCTGGTACTCTCTCCTGGAAGGGATGAACTCCTTCAGGATTGATGCGGTACCCAAAGAAGGATACTTCGTTGACAACAAAGGTACACTTGTCGGACGCTACTGCAAAGCCGTTCTATTGTAGGCAGTCGAGTACGACACGCAGGTGAGGGAGGTGTTCCTCTTTGAAGTAAGAAGACAAAAGTATGACGCCCTTGTAACATACTCTGAAGTGGGGGTTGACGAAAAAGCCATTCATGAAGCGTTGAAAAGTAGCTGCTTCATTATTAAGGCTGAAACCGTATGGTTGTAGCTGTAAGTATTGAAGTGGATGGTGATGGTGGTCTTGGGGATGTCCTATGAGTTCATGGACATCTGATAACACCCCTTCAGTAAGTCAAGCATGGATAAAGCCTTTGCTTTGTTGTGAGTAGGAGGTAATTGTGGCAAGGTTTTATTGGGAGGTAGTTAATCCATTCAGTCTGCTTATTCATGTGCCAGTAATCTCCACATGGGTGCTAGGAATTTTCTTACTGCAGGACTATATGTAAGGACAATAAGCATGAGCTTAAAGCCTTTTGGCAAAAGTACATTTCTTTCAATTGGGCAAACATTTTTTAGTGACTCCAAAACAATTCGACAGATGACACTTGACTCTTGCGAACACTGATAGCCCTGTTGTCTTGATATGGTGATCAATACTTTGTTTAGTGGGAATGGTGGGCATATTGTGAAATTGAGGACAGAAAACTTCTGAGCGTGATGTGAGGAGACAGGCATAGATATCCATGGGTGCACTGATGTGGAGAGTAATTTTGGAGGTTGTGTGTTAAACGCGATTCGACGAGTAAGGGTCTGTGTTAAGTAACTGTCGGTGAGCAACCTCATCCAGGAGGTGGAAATGGGTGAAGAAATCCACAACGAGGATTGGCAATGGGATGTCAGCAAAGAGAAACTTTAAATTATATTTGGCACTCACAAAATATAAGATAAGGGCTTCTTAACACTGGGTGGAGATCACAGATCGGTTGGCGGCTACTATTTGGACTTTGGTAGACTTAGACAGACTAAGTTGTCTACCAAAAGTTTCTTTCTGTACTTCCATCATGTAAATAGAAAAGAGTGCAGAGAGGGCAGGCCACTGCCAAAAGCCCTGGTCTTCTTAAAAGCCTTTAGGCCACTGACTACTGTTTACACATTTTTACACAGCAACTATGAATTTGGAGTAGCAGTAACATATCTGTGAGTAATGTGCATTAGTCAGTGGCTAGAAAGGTCACTGGTTGTGGTGTGAGATACGGTTGGAACATATTGGTGGTCGGTGCCTTTGTCACCCCTTCTACACATCGCGGGGTGTGTGTCTGTGTCCTACCATATTCTATCGTACCACATTCAGGTTAACTTCAGTTGATGTTGAATAGTTGTCCTCTTCATCTTATTTAGGGTATTGATTGAGGAATTGAAGATGGTGAATTGGTTTTCCATAAGTGTGTCGGATTTGGTCACGAGGTCATTCATGGGCAAAATGTTGACATTAGGGAGGGCAGCACATACAGGTTTGGGCAGCCGTGGTACCCAAAGGGCCCAAAGTAGTTTCACCACCTGAGGAGAGCTATTTGTAGCAGGTTGAAAGTGAACTAAATTGTGATTTCTCCGAGTGCAAGCAAAGACTTCCGATTCGCAAAGTGTTGTGGAGAGAGCTTAAAAATCTTGGTTATATGGACGGCTTACAATGGTGAGTACTGCTCCAGGATATAAGTATTTGGGGCGTAGTATGATATTGGGGTGTCCCTTTGTTCAAAAAGGAAATTGTAGATTTCCCCAAAAGTGTCGTTGGTGATAGCCACTAGTATATAGCCTGCTTTGGTGATGTAGCTAGTTATGCCCCTTCTGTGAAACTGAATCTTGCTGCACTGAAATCAAGTGAATTCCTCCCTACTTCTATGAATGTTGTAGAGAGACAGAGACATAAATCAAGGGAGGTATCACCAAACAGTATGGTGCAGCATCAAGGGGAAAGGAGGGAGGGAGCTGTTATTTCTGTGGTCTGTAATTTTGCGATTGTGCTGTTAGGTTATATCAGAGAAGTTTTAGGAATGTAACTAAACTTTTTTAATGGATAATGAGCCTATATATAAGTACTTGCAAGCAAAAACCTCACTAAATTAAAACAAGCTAATACAAGAAAAGCCAAGCTTAACCTACTTCTTTTAAAAGTGCGGGGAGAGAGCAAGATATACAAAAAAAAAATATTAAAACACTGAATGATCGTGTGCGAAACATTTGTGGTATAATGCCCTATATTCCTTAGATTATTTCCGTCCAAAAAACATATATACAGTTATATAAAACTATATTTTTACTCCTACTAATATTTTAGATAGACATTATCTTTTAAACATATAATTCTTAATATATAAATTTTGTATGCTTATTTCATTCATTGTCCTTGTTTTCAACTCACCTATGATACCGAGATTTTCATAAATGGGACCTTTCTTTATTTGTTTTAGTTAATGCACTTGAAACTCACTTACATACCATATCTTCCCTTTCAAAACTATGCTCCAAACCATAATCCTCAGGGAACCTTTCAAAATTACAATTAATCTTATTCTCGACCGTACCGTGCATCTTTGACATTGAATACGATAAATCTTCTTTACATATTCTAACTTGAAATTGAATTTATCCAAATTTTATATTGTCTTAGCAATGTTTGTATTCATACACTCTTTCCTAATATATTATTATTATCATTTTATTATTATTATTATTATTCTTGTTATTACTATTATTATTATTATTATTATTATTATTATTACTAATATTATTATTATTGTTATTAATATTTTTATTATTATTATTAGCAAAGGAAAAACCCTACTTTGAAAAGCAGGATGCTATAAACCCAACGGGAAAAATAGCAGAGTCCGGAAATGATATAAGGAAGTAATTAACCGAATGAGAAAAAATGAATAAAATCTTTTATAAACTGTAACAACGTCAAAACATATGTCATATATAAACTATAAAAAGACTTATATCAGCCGGTTCAGCATGGAAACATCTGTTGCAATTTTGAACTTTTGAAGTTCTACCAATTCAACTTACCGATAAAGATTATTCCAAATCATGGTCAAAACAGCCATAAAACTTCTAAAATATTATTAGCATTCACCCTCATGATTTTGAAGGCAAGGCTATTAGAATTAACTGCATGCCTAGTATTACGAACAGGAGGTATCTGTCTGGAAAGATATGAAGGTAAAGGATGATCAGAAATACGAAACATTTTATGCAACATACAGAACCAACTAATTGAACTACGGTGCCAGAGATCAATATCTACATTAAGAACAAGACATTTAATAGACCGTAAGTTTCTGTCCAACAAATTCAGATGAGAATCAGCAGCTAAAGACCAGTAAGGAGAACATAATTCTAAACAATATAAAATTTAAGAAATCTAACAAGTCTCCAGAATAGATCCATTACTAAAAAAATCAAAATAGCTCAAAATCCAGTCTTCTGTGTATTAAAAGATGATACAGAGGTAATGTGTTTGTGAAAAGTAAATTTGCTGTTGTGAATCACACCTAAATGTCTATAAGAGTCATACAAAATTTAAGAAACATTTTCAATGCTAAGATCTTTATGTTAAGGAGCCATTGTCCTTGTTCTACTTACAAGAATACTTTGAGTTTAGTTAAGATTAAACTTCAAGCCCCATAACTTGCGCTATGCGATTATTTTAGCTAGATCTCTATTAAGGGATTCAGCAATCCAATATCTACATTCAAGATATGGAATTAATGCAAAGTGTGTAGCATCATCTACATATGCAATAAGCTTGTTTTTTAGACCAAACCACGTGTCATATGTATAAAGTATGAAAAATAAATGACCAAGAACACTACACTAAAGATTACAAGATATCACATTCCTATACTGACTATAGTGTCCATCAACACCAATTTGCGATCTATTACTTGAACATTCAATAATGATGCTAAGAAACGACCCACCGACTCCCAAATGTGCCTTTCTTGACTGGAACAGGTTATATAAATACTCAAGCTCTGACCAAATAAAGTCCAGTTGCATTTACAAGTCTCAGTTAAAACCTAACTGTTCTTTGGCACATTGTTGACCATCGGAGTGTTAAACTACCTCCCTTGTCTTACTCCTTGATGATGCTGTCCTCAGACACTGACTAAGCCATTAATGCCACACCTGGGAGACTTTAGCCTGGTTCCCAAATGTTGAAGTCAAGTTTTGCTTTTAGAGCGTAACCCCGTCAAACACTAAAGCTGAATATGTTCTCGCTACCATCCCTGGGGACACTTCCCTGAAATCAAATGGCTGTGCAAAGAAGGGGATATCCCATAATGTATGAAGACCTCAAATCATATGTTCTAGAGCCGTACTCGCCATCAGCGACCACCCACATAGCTAAACTTTTTTAGCTCTCAATAACGTTTGGGACTCTATGGCTTCGCTCTCTCTCTCAGGGAAATGACCAGTATTGTTCACCTGCTTCCTAATGCTGCGTTTCTCGTTGTGAATTGAATGTACTTCATGCAATTTGTGCAACGTGCTTACATGAACCTGTACGTATGTCATCTCCAATGTTGATATTTTGTCCAAGAAGGTCCTGATGACCAAAGTCAATGCCCTACGGACAGCCACTTCAGTGCCTTCTGGACCTCCACCCACGCCTCCATTTCTAAGGAGGTGAACGAACTATTCAGCTTTGACCGAAGTTAAGGTGGTTGCGGTAGGACACAGTCTCCCACCCTCTGACGTCCTAGAGAGGCAACAAAGTAGCCCACCAACCGTACATACCACCCCTTGTTTACGCCTCAACCACCGACCTAGTCAGTCACTTACTGACACCCATCAGCCGCAGTTAGGCTACTACCACTTCAGATTCAGGGCTGCTACGAAAAAATTTGCGAATCGTTGTCAGTGGATAAAAGTGTGTACGTATGCCATAACTGGTGGCGGTGGCCTCCCCCTTCACTAATCTTTTCTTTTTGCATGACACAGGTACGGCTGTGTGATTCTTGATAGACACAGGGGCTTACGGTTCTTTTATGCCAAGACCACTCTACAGGACATGACATAGTTTGTCTAAATCTGCCAACATACGCCTAGTAGCTGCCAATGGATCTGTGATACCTATGCATAAATATAAAAGCCTCAGATTAATGATTAGCATCACCAAATATACTTGGAAGTGTCTCGTTGCTGACGTCAAATTGCCAATCCTCGGAGCGCACTTTCTCTCCCATTTCCATCACCTGGCTGACGTACAATATAGAGACGGCCGGTGGCACAGTTTTTACCAGATTCCTATGTCTGTCACCGTATTGATTAACATATGCTAAACAAATGTTTGTCGAAAGAGAAGAAATGAGGTTTTGCCTAAAGGCCTCTAGTCTATCGTCCTCCAACTTTCACATAGTCCTGAAGAAAGTTGGCACTCTACGTCCGTGTTGGGAATACAAGCCCCTGAACTGCAGAAAGAACAGGTTCACTGCACTCTCCCATACATCGCCGATGTGACCTCCTACTTGCACAAATCCAAGGTTTTCTCCACGTTCTACATCCTAAAGGGGTATTATCAGGTGCCCATGAACCCAGAGGAAATCCCAATACTGCCATAACCACCACATTGGGTACATAGAATTTCAATAGCTCCTTTTGTTGCCTTTGTTATGCTGGGACCACTTTTCAACATCTCATGGACAGCATCCTAGGGGAACTCTCCTTCTGTGAATGTTACGTGGACGACATGCTTTTCTTCTCTTTTTCCAAAGAGGTACTGGGACACATAAGAGTTTTTTACCACCTTTCGTCTTAGGCAAGGGTCCACCACAGTCTATTACTAGTTTCTCAAAGGGCTCATGTGGAACTAATATGGGCTGTAAAGGTGCTTTAGGAATACTTGGTTAGGTTTGCCAGCTATTTGGCATACATGACCTGTCTTTATGAAATCTACTACGCCTTTCCTCAAATTTGGCTAATAGAACTTATCAAGTATTCTATAGTAAGTTTTGTATGGTCCCAAATGACCACCTGGTCCATCATGTGCAATTTCCATTATATGAGTGCCTACTGAAGAAGGAACAACAATTTGGTATTTCTCATTCCAAGTATCAAGATCTGAACAGTTAGAAGGACGGTAAAACGCATTAGGATACCATTATTATGATAAAAGGATGGGGATTTATTCAAAGATTTTATATGAACAGCCTTATCATGCAAACAAGAAAAAGATTGATATGACCTCTGGGCAGCTACTAGTTTATCTCTAGACATTACCTTAGTTAAGATATCACTATCTACTTCAAAGTCATTTACCCTTTCTCCTGCTTGGGACCGAGTGACTATATGTGCTGGGACTTGTTCAAGATCTACCTTCTCATTATCCATCAAAAGTTTGTCCAAAACTACCCTATCATCCAAGGGGTTATCAGTGACAATTAAATCTGGTACAATTAATTTCCCAGCTAAATCATTACCCAATAGCAATGAAACTCCTTTTAATGGCAATTCTGTATCAATCACCCCTAGTTCAACTTTCCCTTTTACAAGTGGACAATCAAGGTAGACATTGGCAAGGGAAATGGATGATATTCCAGTAAGATCCCTTGCAACCTCCTTCTCACCAGTTAGATTATACTCAACATTAGGTAAAGCCTTACTATGCAACAAAGTTAAGGCAGCTCTAGTGTCTCGTAATATAGTGACCTTAGACTTCGGTTTTTTCTCCCCCAAGGCTATTACACCTTCATACTTAAAATCATCAAACACACCTGGTATATTTGCTTGCACATGCAAAACAGGTTTACTCTGGAAGGTTGAAAATTTTACGCTGGGTTTCATAAAAACAATACGGTAGTTATCAGATCCTTTACATTTAGGGTCGTTACAATTACGAATAGTATGTCCTTCTTTCTTACAATAACTACATTTAGGATTATCAGAACCTTTGGGATTATCATCCGAAATCTGGGATTTTCCTTAAACTGGTTTTACAAAAATCTCAGCTCTTTTATTAGGAATAGACTTATATATTAAGGAATAAGTGTCAGCCAAGGAAGCAGCCTTTAGTAAATCTTTCTCCTGCCTATCTTCAATATAGAGCATTATACATTAATGGGAAGTTTCCATTTAAATTCTTCAAGAACCATTAAATTCATCAGTTCTTCAAGAGAGGTTACTTCAGCATACTTAAGCAATTTCTTGATAGCTCTAAGCTTGTTAGAAGCAAATTCTAGGAAAGTTTGGATATATGATTTACGTAGGTTACGAAAAGCTTGTCTATATCCTTCCTCTGTTATGGAAAATGCATCTAAGATTGCTCTCTTAACCTGGTTATAATCCTTAGTATCATCCAGATGCCTAACAACATGAGCAGCTTTTCCTGACAATTTAGGATTAAGGAGCCAGACCCACTGTTCAGCAGACCAATTAAGGTGATTAGCAGTTTCCTCAGATACCCAAAAATAATCCTCTGAATCATACTCTGTGAATGAGGGAACTAACTTTATATTTTTAGTCAGGTCAAAGAGAGATAGCTCTTCTTCCACCTTGATAGTTAAACTAGATTCTAATTCTAATTTAGCTTTCTCCCTTTCAAGCTTCTCTCTTTCTTCCCTAGCTGGAAATTCTAACTCAGCTTTCTCCATTTCAAATTTTTCTCTTTCTTTCTCTTTCCATTTAAAAAAACTCACGTCTCTTTTCAGCAGCTTGCAAAGCTTACTCTTCCTCTCTTAAACCTAACTGAGCTTTTTCACGCTCGACTGCAAGACGTTCAAACTCTAGCTGTTGTTAAAATGTAAGGGAAGGGGTTTCTGGAACAAGATACTGCATAGCTTCGTCACCCGAGGTTCCAATATGTATATAGTGAGCAATTATCACTTTCCTAATGTCCAACTTACGCATACTAGAATGTACCTCAAGGTCTAAATGCCTAGCTACATCCATTAATTCAGACTTCCTAGCATCGGTAAGGGCATGCAATTCAGAGGAAGGATCCACCACAAACTATTGAGTATCAGACTTCGCCATTGTGAAAATTAAAAAGAAACTTCAAGAACAATATAAAGACCTGAATTAGAGTTTTACAATTCTTAGATTGCAGCGCACTTAGTTAAGCATTGACCACTCATAAAACCATAAACCAGGCATAAATAGTAACAGATTAGACAAATATTAATACACAAAACATTTTAGATATGGGAAAAGGAGAATGAATAAGGACGGACTAAAGTATTTTACTCCCGGTTCAAACCAAAATGAAGTCAAAAGGAAGTACTGTCGCTCAGCTTTCAACCGTAACTTACTACACTTTGATTTGAACGGTAACTTCACACACATATGTCGAGGCATTAACAAGATTCATTACACTTTACAGAAAATAAATATTGCAAGAGATTGGTATCTAAGGAGCCAGGGAAAGACTATAAGCACGTGAAAGTCACGACTAATTCGAGAGAAATTAATTTTTAGCAATGGTACGACAGATTAACTTTTTAACCCGTGCACCCAGTCTCGGTTATGAGAGGAGGGGGGTGAGGAAACCATGACAAGGTTACCGGCAGTCGTTTACTAAAAAAAGTGGCCACCTTCTGTCAACGAAAAATTTACGCACAATAAAAATAGATTCTTCAGCAATCTAACAAACACAAAAACAGTCCCCTAACTAACTATTACTCAGGATGTTTATATCATGTAAGGTTGAATAACGAATCACCAACTACATAAACAAACAACTGATTCTTAACGATATTGTCAATTATTACATACCCAAGAAGTTTAGCAAAAAAAAAATCCCGGACGGGCCCCCATAATATTATTACAGTCGTGAGAGAGAAGGGTAAATTACCATTCTAGCATGTGAGTTCAATGGACCATAATGATAATAAAATAAGGGTATCTGAATGAGAATAAGATCTAACAAAATTCATATAATTATACAAAAATTATTTACAAAATATTACAATTAAACTTAGAGTCCATATAAAAGGAACACAAAGGTCATAAAGGACAGGAATGACACAATAGGACAAATGACAAATGACAAATGACAAATGACAAACTACAACCAAGTCTCGAAAAGTAATCACACTGGGAATTGAGAACACTTGAAACAAAAGCACAATTCGTTATTAAACCCTTAAAATAATATAACTTATACTTAGGTTATAGATGCATTACAATAAAGGGGATTGCTTACTTGCCAGACACTTAAAGTCCTTGGTTCAATTGCTGAGTGGAGACTGATTCAAAATTACATCTAGGGGTCGAAGAAATTTAGGATGGGTGGAGCCAGTAAGAAAAAGGAGTGTGAAATGAAAACAAACAAGTTTCTGAGAAAGGACAAAGGAAAGTGGTATAATAGGGAAAACAGTCAGGCAAAATATATACAATAATTACATTGATGTGGAAGGTGTAATAATGCTGAGCAGTAAGTGCAAGTGGTTGTGAAGCTAGTATTGTTAGCCTTCTGTAAACTTTATAAACATTGCAGAGGATGTGCAATATGTGAAACTGGATGTGTAGAAATGACTTTTAACCTTTGGAAACATTGTAAACGTTATAGAGGCTGGCAAGGATTTTCATCATTCTGAAAGCCTTCTAAAAGTTATAGAGGATGTGCAGTATTTGCAAATGGTGTTGTAGCCATTAATTTTTGCCTTCGGGAATCTTTGTAATCGTTTTAGAGGCTTTGAAGTGATTGAATGTTGTGTTCTCGCCAGTGATTTTACGAATCTGGAAAGATTCTAAACATTGTAGAAAATAATTACCATTCATTTGTGACCTGGGAGTGATTTTAGCCTTCTTAATGCATATTAAACGTTGTACAGGCTGTGTACTAAGTGCAAAAGATGGTGCAGCTAAGCATTTTAGTCTTGTGGAGGCATTCTGAAAGATGTAAATGTTGTGCAGTAAATGCATTTGATGGTACAGTCAGTGACCCCGGCCTTCTGGGAGCGTTTAAACGATGTAGGGCCTTGCTAAAAGTACAAGTGGTAATGTGGCATGTTATTTTAGCCTTCTGAAAGCATTGAAAACGTTGTAAAGGCTATGAAGTAAGAGTAAGTGGTGGTGTAGCAAGTAATGTTAGCCTTTTGGAAGTGTTGTAAACGTTGTACAGGCTGTGCAGTAAATGAAAGTTGAGGTGTAGCCATTAATTTTAGCCTTCTGGAAGCGTTTTATACATTGTAGATAATGTGTAATGAGTGCATGTGGTGTTTTCGTCACTGATTCTAACCCTCTGGAACCGTTGTAAACGTTAGAGAGGCTCTGCAGTAAGTTCATGTGGTGGTGCAGCCAGTGATTCTATCCTTCTGGAAGCGTTTTAATAAATGCAAGTGGTGGTATAGCTCTTAAATATAGCATTCTGGAATCGTTATAAACGTTGTAGAGGACGCGCGGTATGTGCTATTGGGGGGTATAGCCAGAGATTTCAGCCTTCTGGAAACATTCTTAATAATATAGAGTCTGTGCAGTTAGTGAAAGCAGTGGTGTAACAAGAAAAGTTAGCCTTCTCGAAGTGTTATTAAACGTTGTAGACACTATGCTGTTAGTGCATATGGTGCCGTGGACAGGGATTTTAGCCTTCTGGATGCGTTATTTACATTGTGAAACCTATCTGAGGAAAGAACTGCCAGTAATCTGAGCAATCTGGAACCATTGTAAACGTTGAAGCTCCTGATGTGCAGTAAATGCAATTGGTTCTGTAGAGTCAGTCTGAGAAAAGAATTGCCAATGATGTGACCCTTCTGTAAGGGGTTTAAACGTCATAGAGGCTGTCTGATCAAAGGTCTAGTATTTATTTTAGTCTTCTAGAATCGTTCTAAAGGTTGTAAAGGCTGTGCATTAAATAAAAGTGGTGGTGAATCCAGTGGATCTAGCCTTCTGGAAGCATAGTAAACGTTGTATAGGATAGGCAGTAATTGCATGTTCTGGTAATTTTAGGGTGCTGGAAGCATTCCAAACATTTTAGATGCTCTACACTATGTTACTGTGGTGGGCAACCAGTGAACTTTAGCTTTCTGGAAGTGATACAAATATATTAGAGGATATGGAGTAAGTGGAAGTGATGGTATAACTAGTGATGTTGAACTTCTTTAAATGTTGTAACTGTAGTGGAGGCTGTCCGAGGAAAGAACTAACAGGGAATTTAGCATTCTAGAAGTGGTGTAGAACAGCTCAGAGGATTTCCATTGGGGGCTCGTAGTGTATTAGCCAGTAACTTTAGCCATTTGAAGCCTTATAAACATTCTATAAGCTGTCAAAGGAAAGTACTACCAGTGCTTTTGCCCTTATGAAAGTGTTGTAAACATTTTAGAGGCTTTTTGAGGAGAAAAATGGCTGTGATTATAACCTTCTAGAAACGCTGTCAACAGTGTAGATATTCTGCAGTAAGTACATCTTCTTTGTCTGCATCTTTTCCCACTTTATGTGCATTCGATGTTCCTGGCCAGCGTTCTCCATCTACCTCTGTCCCACACATCATCACTGGTTAATCACTTTGATCGAAGGTCATCTGGGATACAGTTCATCAGCCTTCGCTTTGGTCTCCCTCTCCTTCTCCTTCCCTGTACCTCCATTTCCATCACTCTCCTCCAATATACTGTCCATATCTTCTCATGATATGACTATATCACCTCAATCTGCTTTCTCGAATCTTATCAGATAGTTCTCTAACTCCTGCAGTACCCCTAATTACCTCATTCCGTATCTTATTTCTTCTTGTCACCCCACACATCCATCTCAACATTCTCATCTCTGCCGCATCCAGCTTTATTTCTTCTGTCTTCTTTATTGCTCACGTCTCTGCTCCATGAATCATTGTCGGTCTCATAACTATCCTATGCACTTTACCTTCTAACTTAACCGCTATCTTCCTGTCGCATGGTACTCCACATACTTTATTCCAGTTCCTCCATCCTGCTTGTATTCTGTGGTTTATTTCTGCTCCCAGATCACCATCCTCGGCAATTGTTGATCTTGTGAGTACATGTGGTGTTTTATAATTTAGTTTTAACCTTCTGGAAGCATTATCAACATTGTAAAGACTACCTGAGGAATGAAGTGCTAGTTATTTCAGCTTTCTGGCAGCATTCTGAATGTTGCGTAGTCTCTGCAGTACATATAAGTGCTGGTGTAGCCAGTGAGATTAGCTTTCTGGAAGAGTTGTGTAGGTCATAGAGTGTTTGAAGTGAGGGCATGTGGTGTGAAACCAGTGATTTTATCATTCTGGAAGTGTTATACTAATTGTAGAGCCTGTTTGAGGAAAGCTTTTTGGAAGCTTTGTAAACGTAGAGGCTGGGAAGTGTGTGTATATGGTGTTATGACTAGTAAATCTAGCCTTCCGAAAGCATAGTAAATGTAGTAGAGGCTGTGCAGTAAATGCAAGTTTATGTGTCGCCGGTATTTTTAGCCTTTTTGAAGAGTTATAAAAGTTTTAGAGGCTGTGCAGTAAAAGCAAATGGTGTTGTAGACAGAGGTTTTAGAGACTATCCAGTGATAGCTTGCCTTATAGCAAGAGATTTCAGCATTCTGGAAAATATTGTAAACTATATAGAGGGTGTGCAGTGAGACCTATGGTGTTGTAGCCTTCTTGAAGTGTTGTAGACTATGTTCACTGAATACAAGTGGTGGTTCAGATAGTGATTTTAGTCTTCTGGAAGGGTTGTAACTTTGTAAATTCTTTCTGTGGAAAGAGATCACAGTAAATTGAGCATACAGGAAGCATTGTAAATGTTGAACTGGCGAAGTGAGTGTAAGTGGTGTCATCGTTAGTAGTTTTAGCCTTCTAGAATTTTTGTAAAGGTGATTTGATAATTCTGAAAGCGTTGTATACATTGTAGAGGCTTTATGAGCAAATATCTGGCAGGTATTTTAACCTTCAAAAAGCGTTTTAAACAATGTAGAGACTTTTCAAGGAAAGAAATGACTCTAATTGTAGCCTTCAGGAAGCGTTGTAAACAGTGTAAAGGTTGTCTGAGGAAAGAACTGACAGTGATTATAGCCGTCTTTAAGCCTTCTAAATGTTGTAGAGGTTAGGTAGTAAGTGTCATTGATGGTATAGACTTTTAATTGATTCTTCTCTAAGCTTTGTACATGTTTTAAGGGCTGCCCAGTAAGCGTAAGTTGTGGTGTAACTACTGGTGTTAGTCATCTGGAAATATTTGTAAACGTTGTAGAGTCTGTGCAGTAAGTGCCTCTGGTGTTGTATCCAGTGTGTCATGAAGCAAGTGTTGATGTTGAATATCTTATTGTCTTAATGAAATCACTGCCGTTGTTCACAGAGAAATAATATTCATTAACGAAAATGCCCCATTTGTAGTCTGCACATAGCCCAAGTATTTTGAAATTCCCATTCCTTTATCTCTTGATTAGATTTGATACATTACCATTTATATTCAATGCAGATAAAGCAGTTTTTGATGAAAAGATAAAGTGAGTTTCAGCAGTGTGCAAAGGTCTTCTGCTAGACTGATGCAACAAAGGAAAACATTATAGCATCTTGGGAGAATTGCCTAGAGAGAATCTTAACTCATTTTGTTAACTTCAAATATCTACGAAGATTTACTTTAATATCATGACGCCAATATCAGTTCCAGAAAAGTTCCACTGATTACATATTCAATAAAAAGTAAAAGTATACGGCTGGTGGTAGTCGCAATGGCGTTATGGAATCGCAAAATACAGGTATGCTATCACCTATCCTGTGCGACTTTCAAATGGATTGAAATATACTAACATGTACATTTGCCTGCAAAGTGATCGGTAACTTATTCGAATTTTTTTGCTCAATTGGTTAAAAACTATATTCTTTTATACATACACATTTTACTTTCTCTCTGGGAAATATTTTCGAAATGATATATGCGAGGATTTAATTTCTTTTTACAATAAACATTGTTGTCATATTTACATGATAAAAATACAAAATTTGAAAAAAAGCATGAAATATTATAAAACCTTTTGTTCATTTATGGATGGGAACACATTAGAATCTATCATAAATTATAAGACTCTATATTTCTTTTTTATTCTATTATTGTATGTTCATTTATATTTATTATTAACTCAAATTATTCAGATGCAGTATCTCAAATAATTTAGTTAAAGCCCACTTTTTTACATAAGAATATTCCTCATTATGAAAGTTTTACTTTGATCGATTCAGCAACTATTATGTCATCCATATTGATGTGAAATAGGTGAAATCCATTAACCCAGTCAACTGATAGTGAGAAAGGAAAGATACAGTATTCTTAAAATTGGTAATAAATGAGAAATTAAGACTTCTGAAGGTCTCCAGAGACAGTCACATGGAGTTTCCCTCTTCATCTCAGAAGACATTTATTGAAAACTACTTTATCTTAAAAGTAACCCAAAACTCTCTATACATTCAGTCTACAGTGATTTCTCACCTTACCAGCAAAACAAGATTTCTATCTCATGCTTAGCATTCACCAACAGGAGAAAATTACAAGACAAAAACTGTCCTTATCAGCAGCTCTGCCTGAAAGAGCTCTTATCACAACGTTGGTCCTCCTCACCCCCATCCCCCAAGGCCTCACCTTCCTCAACAATACATGTGGCAACATACGCTCGGTTGGAGATAAGAGATAGCGGTTAGACTAAAGCTCCCTCATCTCTTCACTAGTAAAATTAACAATTAAATTATACCTAAAATTAGATTATCTTATTCATAATTTGTTCAGTCGAAGCATACTATTTATAAGAAAAATAAATTGAATATGATAGGTATGCGTAGCCTTTATCACTGAGCAGAATGATAACACCTCTGAACGCCTTATCACGCGGGAGAGATAAAGTCTGTAGCTGATAAGAAGATTCACAACTGTCAGTCCTAGATTGTGCATAGTGTCGAAAGCATATACCTCTAAAGTTATTTGAAATCAACTCACTCTGCTTTTCAGAAGCTCACTACAGGGATATTTATTATAAAAGTGATCAAACAGAACTTAACAAGTATCAAATGAAAAGTGAGAAAAAACCAGAGCATTTACCAAAGCCTGATAAATAGAGTGAATACGAGTTTGAAGATAACTCTTGGATATCAAAAGTTAATTAAGAGGTGAGTTCAATGTTACTTTCAATGACCAATCAAATGTTATGTTAACTATATTGACCGTGAAGTTTATCTTTATTAGAGATATCATTAATAGCAATAAAAACTGTTGAATTTCTGCGAAGTTTCTTCATATAAGAATTTAATTAAATTTGGTAAAGAAAATCCTCAGAATATGATTATAAGTTAGTCTATGACAGAGGGTCCTCATCATCCAGATCTTTGCACTAACAATGTCTCTTTTACTATACATAACTCATTTGCCTCCCAATATAGTTGAACCGAAGAATCTCCCATTTTAAAGCAAGATTGATCTTGTCAAAAAAGACATAAAAGAAATGAGAACATGAGTGCTAACTCTCCTTTATAGGTGCAGTTAAATGCATATCCTATATACACATTTACTTGAGATTTAGGGTGTAAACCAAAACATATTGAGATGATGTAATTACCAAAAGAAGATCATAAAACAGAAGTTAAATCAGGTATTCTTCAACAATGAAAGATTTACTTTTTCTTGTATTTTCTCAATTTATTTGGCATGACAATGAATCCTAAACTCATGGATATTATCAATGATCATATCTAATATGACCAAAATAAAACAATTGCATATTGTTTGGTCAAATTTATTATTTGTGAAATTCGAAGAGGATAATATAGGAAAACTATGTTCAGACTTTGTCATAAAAAGATTTATTGTGCTGTGAAACAATATTTTTTGTTATAATTAGGAGACATGACTGAGGTGTTTTATCAAGGTAAATTTCTGAAACCTTTGCTACAAATTGAACATTTCTTTTTATTTTCTTCTATGTGAATTCATCAATTCAAATTGTTACTCTGACAGTAGGGCACTGTTGAAGAGTTTTCTACGGTGTGCTGTGATGAACTCATCAGCAATATCCGTCAATTCTAGTTGGACTTTGTGGTGGAGGGTTGAGGGTCCGAGGTTGGTCATTCTATTCTTGATGTGTGTCTCTAGCAATCTAATAACTTCTAGTGTTTTTCAGCTCCGGCTGACATGGCTGGTAACACAAAAAAGGATAAACAGTGAACATATCTTGGAACAAGCATCTGTATCTGCATATGACAATGCGTCCATGAGTGTGTCTGGAAGCGTGCCTTTTAAGGAACACAACATCATTTCCCATCATCAGAGCTCATTTTGAAGTGAGAGCGAGCTTGGACGGTCTTTTTTCCTTTGTAGTAGCTACGTGGTGATGTCTTCAAACAGAATGAAACGTTACGTTGCAAGTATCCGGACCAGATGCAGTATGCTAGAAACCGGCTGATATTCTTCTGCTGAAAACCTATCCTTCAGCTGTTGTAAAAGGTTATCAACCAACGGGATGACCATTTTGCTCTTTTATTATTGAAGTGGTGTGACTGACTCAGTGTTACTTGGATGCCATTGCACTCGAGTTGAGTGTGGAATGGTTTCAGTTGATCCAACTTTCTCTGCAATGTCTTTCACTTCATTGTCGTACTACTGCTGAAACTCACTCAGCATTAATGTTAACTCTGAGCCCTTGGATATCTTGTGTGAAACTGCAACCATGTGAATGCCCAGCTCATGCTTCTTGTAGCTTTGATGCTAGAGATTTAACGTAATCCAAGACATTTTCAAAGTCACAAATGATATCACATGTTAAAAATTCTAAGCAAATTACAACATAGTAATGAAATTTCTGGAACAATTCAAGACACATATGGTGTTCAACCCACCGAGTTTTGCCCAGGCCTATCAGTTTTTAATGCTTGGCTTGAGGGCAGTAAACATGTACCACAGTTTCAAAGACTCTTTGAAGTTTCGGTGAGTTATCTAAAATAAATCTAATACCCAGAATATGTCCGGTAAACCATGTTTGATTTTTGTGGTAGTTCACTGCATCTGACAATAGCAGTATTCACGACATGGGCATGACAGTGAATGTAGGGTGCCCTTGAAGAAACATCCTTTATATGCCATTGAACTCGTGTGCGTTCAGATAACCTTGAAGAGACACAGTCATATGCTTGTTCTCCTTTGTAAGCCAAATATAGGTTATCAGATGTGAGAAACTCTATCAAACCATCAGCTATGGCTCGACCTGTTATCCAGTAAAAATTCTTAAAATCCAGTAAGATCTCAAAAATTTTTGGACTCTCATAGTTTGAGATCATGTTTTGATACCGCAGACACACAATAAGATCTTGTTGGTTTGTATAGTTTTATGTGACTTCATCTAGAAATACGGAATAAAATGTAATATAGCCATGTAATGATTCAGTTAGTTTGGCTTACAACATATTCCCAGTTACGCGGACCATTTCCTCTTTTATTGTATATTATGTGTATTCAGCATTTTTAAAAACAGTGACAAATGTTCATGTAGTATTTAATCACTCTTCTCATCTTTCTCTAAAATAGCAATGAAATTGATTTTCTTCTTTCTTTGGGTAGATGGCTAATCCCCTTATCGTCGTGATGGCCACGTAGTGATATGCCTTGTTACCCAGGTAGCAAGACACCATCAGTATTTTTTTTGAGAGCATGCAAATTTGTCTCCTGATTGGATTTTTTCACCTTCTGTACTGCAGAGTTGATGCAATGGTATAAAGTTGAATAATTACAGAGAACTGTGACCCTCGGTTAGCAGCTTCGATGTGGAAATAATAAATTATTATAGTTAGACAGCCAATCCTCTTTTCAAATTGCCTTCAATAGTTTTTGAAAATGAGACTTCACAGAGACACTATGTTACCCACCAAAATCGTATACATGGGTTGGTTTGATCCTAGATGAAGTGCAAAATGCTCATAGACCTCCCTCCATAGGTATTGCCTCACTAAAGGCAAGCCAAAAGACGTGAAGTTAGGTCCACTTCAGGAATCTCCCTTCTGCAATGCAAAGAATATCTTATCACCTGCTGCTGCTTTCAACTTTCCCCTACCTTTCGCCCCTCTCCTTCTCCTCACTGATATTAGTAACGTCGCTATAGGTATAGTACTCGAGCAGGTGTTCGGCGTCTCGTTACGCCCATCTGCCTTCTTCAGTGAAAAAAAAATATCGAAAGTGGAATTTGTCACTCTTGTTTATATCAATATCACCAGAAAATCGTGATCTTTGATTTTCTGGCCATTCCTAAAGGTGTTTTACAGTCTTGCTCCTATTAATATATATACTACTTGTTTGAATACCATGTCCTCTTTCTCTTAATAAAAAGGTATTCCAGTGTACATATAGTGATATTTAAAATAAATAAAGAATTATGGCTGAATTTCTGATTGAACAGCATCGTGGTAGATTAGTTTGAGGAGTTGGTGCTTGTTGGAGCACTAAACATTATCTCAAGTTTGTTGACACTTGTTCGGTCATGTGTTCGGTCAATTAACAAATGGTCATATGTAAACGCTTATATGGTATTTCTTTTTGTAAAAATTGTTATCTATTGTCAATAGTTTTAGGTTTCTATTTCTTTGAGTATAAATTGTTCACTACTTATTGTCAAAGAGTTGTTTCTACAAAAATACAAACCATCTTCCTTTAATAGAAGTATCACTTCGGCAAACCCGAATGTTTATTTAAATTTTACTGAGGTAATCAGATTTGTTGGCATGTGGAGGTTAGGCTCAACTCACTAGCCAAGTAGAGCAAATCTCACTTTGACTCCAGCCCCAATTCAGTATGAACGTGCTTCTCTAATGTTTCTGTATTTACTAATATGATTAGAAAACTATAGCTAATGAGAACGCATTAATCCTTGAGTCACTGTAATTACCCTACAGGGTTGAAGATACAAGTAAACACCTTTTACCACCCCCCGTCCCACACTTCTGTTACTTGCAAAATGTGACATAGACGGATATTAGTTTTAGCAAAACCAGGTCATATTTCTAAAAACAGGTAGACATTATTGTAATATGGTCATTCTTTATGTAGTGTCACTGCATTTGTCTTCTTGAATAAAACATCTGAAAAAAGTCTTGTAAAAAAAAAAATAGTATGATGTACTACATATTTGATACATTTGATCTTTCCGTTTTGATTATGCATAAAAATCCCAATGAATAGCTGCAAATTATTTCTTGACAGGTTTTAGGCAACAAGATTAAATATCACAGGGACATATTGGAGGGTACAATTGCATTCATACAGGCTGGAGAGAATTGGAAGTTGAAGAGCGGACCAATCGTCGGACCTTCGAGCGAAGAAGTGCACCAGAGCCATGTTGTCCGTGCGAATGACAAACGGCCAGCCTTCTAAGAAGTGGTGGAACCCGTACATTTCCCTCAATTCTTGGTCAAACATGGAGTATCCAGATTCCACACTCAATGGTTTCCTACCGAAGAAGGCCAAAGGGTGGGGTTACTTTTTGACTACCCTTTGTCTTTTTGAGAGACATAGAGGGCCCGAGAGTAGCGACGATGGCTGCAAGGAACCAGTAATAATGGTTGACCACGAACAAAAATTCTTACATTGCTTTGATGGTTGAGGGTGTGGGGATGTTCTGAACAGCTGGTACCTTTTCAGGGAAGGGATGAACTCCTTCAGGAGTTAAGCGGAACCCTAAGAACGATACTTCATTGGCACCAAAAATAAACTTGTCATACCCCAATTCAAAGCCGTTTTTATTGTAGGCAGTCGAGCACGATACGAAGTTGATGAAGGGGTTCCTCTTTGAAGGAAGAAGACAGAAGTGTTTCGCACTTGTAACACACTCTGAAGGGGAGGTTGCCGAAGATACCATTCATGAGGCGTTGAAAAGTAGCCTCATCACTATTAAGGCTAAATCAGGATGATTGTAGCTGTATGCATTGAAGTGGGTGGTAATGGTGATCTTGGGGATTTCTTATGGGTTCATGGGCATCTGATAATACCCCTTCACTAAGTCAAGCATGGATAAAACCTTCACTTTGTTGTGAGTAGGAGGTAATTGTGGCAAGGTTTTGTTGGGAGAAAGTTAATCCATTCTGTCTGCTTGTTCATATGCCAGTAATCCCCACACAGGTGCAGGGGGTTATTTTTGTAGGACGATAAGTAAGGAAAATAAGCATGAGCTTGAAGCCTTTTAGCAAAGTTAGATATCTTTCATTTCGGCAAAAATTTACTAGTGATTGCAAAAATATTCGGCAAAGGACACTTGACTCTGGTGAACACTGATGGCCCTGTTGTCTTGGTATAGTGATCAATACTTCGTTTAGTGGGAATGGTGGACATATTGTGAAGTTTAGGACAGAACACTTCTGAATATGATGTGAGAAGGTGGGCGAAGGCATCCGTGGGTGAGCTGATGTAGAGAGTAATTTTGTAGGCTGTGTGTTGGAGAGATGTTGACGAGTAAGAGTCTGTGTTGACTAACTGTCGTTGAACAACCTCATCCAAGAGGTGGATATGGGTGAGGAAATCCACAACAAGGATTGGCAATGGGGTGTCAACAAAGAGAAACTATAGATTATATTTGCCCCTCACAAAATATAACATAAGGGCCTCTTAACACGGGGTGGAGATCACAGATCGTTTGGCAGTTACTATTTGGACTTTGGTAGGCTTAGACAGACTAAGTTTTCAAATGTAGAGAACAGCAATCACCGGCATCTACAAAAAGTTGCTTGCTATACTTCCATCATGTAAATAGAAAAGAATACAGAGATGGGAAGCCACTCTCACAAGCCCTGGTCTTCTTAAAAGTCTTTAGGTCACTGACCACTGTTTGCACATTTTTACAAAGTAACTATGAATTTGGGGTAGTAGTAACATATCTGCGGTCGATGTGCATCATAAGGTGGCCGGAGAGGTTACTGGTTGTGGTGTGAAATAGTGGTGAAACATTTTGGTGGTGGGCGCCTTTGTCACCATTTCTGCACATCGCGGAGTGTGTGTCTGTGTCATACAGCATTCATGTCAACTTCAGGTGATGTTGAATAGTTGTCCTCTTCATCTTATTTTGGGTATTGATTGTGGTATTGAAGATGGTGAATTGGTTTTCCATAAGTGAGTTGAATATAGTCACCAGAACCTTCATGGTCAAAATGTTGACATTAGGGATGGCAGCACATACAAGTTAGGGCAGGCGTCATACCCAAAGGGTAAAAAGTAGTTTCACTACCCTATGAGAGCTATTTGTGGCAGGTTGAAAGCAAACAACATCGTCATTTCCCTGAGGGCAAGCAAAGACTTTTAGTTCTCAAAATGTTGTAGAAAAAGCTTAAAAATTTTGTTTATATGGGCGGCTGGCAATGGTGACTACTGCTCCAGGACATAAGTTTTTGGGGTGTAGTACGATATTGGGGTGTGTCTTTGTTCACAGAGGGAATCGTAGATTTCCTAAAAAGTGTTGTTGGTGATACCCTCAAGTATATAGTCTGCTTTGGTGATGTAGCTAGTTATGCTCCTATGTGAAACTGAATCTTGTTGCACTGAAATCAAGCAAATTCCTCCCTAATGCTATGACTATGTCAGAGAGAGAGAGAGAGAGAGAGAGAGAGAGAGAGAGAGAGAGAGAGAGAGAGAGAGAGAGAATGAGAGATAAATCAAGGGCGGAATCACCAAAGAGTATGGTGCGGCAGTAAGGGGAAAGGCAGGTGGAAGCTGTTCCTTCTGTGGTCAGCAATTGTGCGATTGGGCTATTAGGTTATATCAGAGAGGCTTTAACAATGAAAATAAACTTTTTCAAACAGATAATGAGCCTATATAAAATTTTTTGCAAGCAAGAATCTCACTAAACTCAAACAAGCTAATACATGAAATATCAAGCTTAAACAGCTACTTTTTTTTCTGTGTGGGGAGAGAGCAAGATATACAAAAAAAAAAATACCATTACAGTGTATGAGAGTGTGTGAAATATTTATGGTAAAATTTACAATGCCCTATATTCCATAGGTTGCTTCCGTCCCGAATACATATATACAGTTATATAATACTATAATTTTACCCCTATTAATATTTTAGATGGACATTCACTTTCAAACATACAATTATTCATATATAAATTTTGTATCCTTATTCCATTCATTGCCCTTCTTTTTAGCTCACGTATGATACCAAGGTTTTCCTAAATAGGACCTTCCTTTATTTTTTTTTAGTTAATCCACTTAAAAATTAGTTAAAAAGCAAATCTTCTCTTTCAAAACTATGCTCCAAACCTAAACCTTCTGTGAACCTTTCAGAATTACAATCAATCTTATCCTCTACCTTACTATGAATCCTTGACATTGTCATACATTATTTCCTAATATTTTACTATTATTATTATTATTATTATTATTATTATTATTATTATTATTGTTATTATTAATATTATTATTATTATCATTATTACATACATACATACATATACCAAGGCACTTCACCCAATTTTTGGGGGTAGCCGACATCAACAAATGAAACAAAACAAAAAGGGGACCTCTACTCTCTACGTTCCTCCCAGCCTGACAAGGGACTCAACCGAGTTCAGCTGGTACTGCTAGGGTGCCAGAGCCCACCCTCCCCCCTTATCTACCACTGATGAAGCTTCATAATGCTGAATCCCCTACTGCTGCTACCTCTGCGGTCATCTAAGGCACCGGAGGAAGCAGCAGGGCCTACCGGAACTTCATCACAATCGCTCGCCATTCATTTCTATTTCTAGCACGCTCTCTTGCCTCTCTCACATCTATCCTTCTATCACCCAGAGCTTTCTTCACTCCATCCATCCACCCAAACCTTGGCCTTCCTCTTGTACTTCGCCCATCAACTCTTTCATTCATCACCTTCTTTAGCAGACAGCCATTTTCCATTCTCTCAACATGGCCAAACCACCTCAACACATTCATATCCACTCTAGCTGCTAACTCATTTCTTACACACGTTCTCACCCTCACCACTTCGTTCCTAACCCTATCTACTCGAGATACACCAGCCATACTCATTAGACACTTCATCTCAAACACATTCAATTTCTGTCTCTCCATTACTTTCATTCCCCACAACTCCGATCCATACATCACAGTTGGTGCAATCACTTTCTCATATAGAACTCTCTTTACATTCATGCCCAACCCTCTATTTTTTACTACTCCCTTAACTGCCCCTAACACTTTGCAACCTTCATTCACTCTCTGACGTACATCTGCTTCCACTCCACCATTTGCTTCAACAACAGACCCCAAGTACTTAAACTGATCCACCTCCTCAAGTAACTCTCCATACAACAAGATCATACCAAATATTGGTTACAGCTAGAGTAAAATTTCTATAATAATATTTGTTTTCAACCTCATGATTTTGAAGTCATGGCTATTGGATAGATTGTTTCAAAGTTTCAAGGCAGTGGCTATTAGAATTAACTGCATGTCTAGTATTACAAACAAGATCGATCTATCCGGAAAGATCTGAATGTAAAGGATGATGAGAATTATGAAAATTTTATGTAATGTAAATAACCAACTAATTGAACTACGGTGCCAGAGATCAATATCTAGATTAAGAACAAGAAATTTAATAGACCACAAGTTTCTGTCCAACAGATTGAGATGAGAATCAGCAGCTGAAGACCAGGATGGAGAACAATACTCGAAACAATATAAAATGTAAGAATTAAATCAAGTCTCCAGAGTAGATCAATTATTGAAAGTATTAAAAAACCAACAAGAAAATTTTTGTCCAATCGAAGATGATTCAGAGCTAATGTGTTTTTGAAAAGTAAATTTGCTGTTGTGAATCACACCTACAATTTCATAAGTCATACAGAGTTTAAGAAACATTATCAATGCTGAGATCTGGATGTTGAGGAGCCATTGTCCATGATCTAATTAAGAGCATACTTAGAGTTTTGTTAGGATTAAACTTCATGCCCCACAACTTGCACCATGCGCTTATTTTAGCTAGATCTCTATTAAGGGATTCAGCAATCCGATATCTACATTCATGAGATGGAATTAACGCGAAGAGTGTAGCATAATCTGCATATGCAATAAGCTTGTTTTTTAGACCAAACCACATGTCATGTGAATAAAGTATGAAAATTCAAGGACCAACAACACCACACTGAGGTTTACAAGATATCACATTTTTATACTCACTATGGTGCCCATCAACACCAATTTGCGATCTATTACCTGAACATTCAATAACGATGCTAAGAAACAACCCACCCAGTCCCAAATGGGCCGTTCTTGACTGGAACAGGTTATATAAATACTCAAGCTCTCACCAATTAAAGTCCAGTTGCATTCACGAGTCTCTCAGTTATAAACCAACTACTCGTTGGCACATTGTTGATGACTGGAGTGTTAAACTACCACCCTTGCTTTACTCCTTGATGATGAAGAGCTCTGACACTGACTCAGCTAGTATCGCTGCCCCTGGGAAACTTTAACCTGCTTCCCACGTGCTGAAGTCCAGTTTTGCTTAAAGTGCTTAACCCTGTCAAACACTAAAGCTGAATATGTTCTCGCGACCATCCCTGGGGGACACTTCCCTTAAATTTCCAATTGGCTGTGCGAAGAAGTGGACACCCCATGATGTATGAAGCCCATAAATCTTACGTCCTAGAGCAGTACTCGCCATCAGCAGCCACCCACATAGCAAGACATTTTTAGCTCCCTCAATAACTTTGGGGACTCTAAGGCTTCGTTCTCTGTCAGGGAAATGACAAGTATTGTTCACCTGCTTCCTGCTGCTGCATTTCTCGATTTGAAGTGAATGTACTTCAAGCACTTTGGGTAACGTGCCTACACGAACCTATGCATGTGTCATCCTCAATATTGATATTTTGTCCATGCAGGTCCTGATGACCAAAGTCAATGCTTTATGGACAGCCACTTCAGTGCCTTCTGGACCTCCACCAACGCCTCCATTTTAAAGGAGGTGAACAACTATTCAACTTTGACCTAAGTTAACGTGGGTGCTGTAGGACACAGTCGCCCACCCCCTGACATGCCAGAGCAGTGACAAAGCAGCCCACCATCCGTATGTATATATACCACCACTTCCTTACGATCCAAACACCGACTAGTTCACTAAATTACCAACACTCATCAGCTGCAGTTAGGCTACTACCACTTCAAATTCAGGGCTAGTGCGAAGAAATTTGTGAATGGTTGTCAGTGGATAAAAACGTGTAAGTATGCCATAACTAGTGGCGGTGGCCTTCATTATCACTAATCTTTTCTTTTTACATGAAGCAGGTAGGGCCGTATGCATCTTGATAGACATATGGTTTACGGTTCTTTTATGCCAAAACCACTCTACAGGACATGACATAGTCTGTCTAGATATACCAACATCGACCTGGTAGCTGCCAACGGATCTGTGATACCTATGCATGGTTATAAAATTCTCACATTATTGATTAGAACCGCCAACCTACTTGAAAGTATCTCATTGCTGACGTCAAATTGCCAATCCTGAGTGCGTACTTCCTCTCCCATTTCCACCACCAGGTAGACATAGCTCACTGACAGTTAGTCAACGAGAATTCATCCTCCTCAACAGGTCTACAACCCTGCCCCTCTCTCCTAGCTTTCCACATCAGCACACACATGGATACATAAGCCCAACCTCTCACATTGTACCCAGATGTTTTCCTTCAAGAATTTCGTCCAAAAACCATGGTTTCAGCGTAATATGGTAATTATAACCATAAAGAGACGACGGGTGCACAGTTTTCACCAGATTCTTATATCTCTCACCTTATCGTTTGACAACCGCTAAACAAATGTTCGTAGAAAGAAAAGAAATGAGCTTTTGCTAAAAGGCCTCTAGCCTATTGTCCTCAAACTTCCTCATAGTCCTGAAGAAAGTTGGCACTCTACATCCATGTTGGGAATACAAGCCCCTGAACTACAGTAAGAACATGATCACTACACTCTCCCATATATCGCCGACGTGACCTCTTACTTGCTCAGATCAAAGGTTTTTACCATGTTTTACATCCTAAAAGGGTATTATTAGGTGCCCATGAAGCCAGAGGTCATCCCAATACTGCCATCACCACCACATTTGGTACATAGAATTTCAATTGCTCCTTTTGTTACCTTTGTACCAACTGTGTATCACACGATAATACATAGTAACGACATTTCATTTTGTGTATATATTATGCTTGTATCTTTGCTCTTCCCTTGCACTAAAAAGAACCTGAATAAAAATGCCTGTTTTTCTCACCGTTAACGGTGTCGGTTATAAACAGGAAATTTCCTGTTCCATTGAGCTTTTTTATATAAAGGAGAGTGTTCTGTAATAAACTTACTCAGTTGCTTTCATCCTGTCTTTGAGTCACAACCTTCTCTAGGCCCATCACATTGGTGACCCCAGAAGTCGACTCGCTCCTCCTGCCTTCCACCCCCTTCGCCCCTCCGTCGTTGGTAATATGGTAGTCTCTACGGAAGTTAATTCTGCGGCTCCCCCATTGAAACTTTCGTCATTCGCCAGCAGAGGCTTTTGCATGGTTTCAGCGCGCAGAAGTCCATTTTTGCATCCAGGACGTGACTCACTTATCAAGCAAAGCAGATTATGTTCTCGAGGCGATACCTGAGGACACTTTCCCGGAAATATCCGACTGGTTTGTGAACAAGGAGACACCCCAATAGCGTATGACGCCCTCAATACATACCTTTTGCAGCAGTACTTGCCGTCGCCAGCCACCCGTATAGCAAAGCTTTTTCAGCTTTCGCAACAACAGTTTGGGGACCAAAGGACTCCGCTCGCCCTCAGGGAAATGACCAGTATCGCTCGCCTGCAACCTGCTGCAGACAGCTCTCCTCGTGAAGTGATCCTACTTCGTGCCCTTTGGATACTCCGTTTACCCGGACCTGTACGTGCTGCCATACCCGATGTCAATAGTTTACCCATAAAGGACTTGATGACCAAAGCCAACGCTCTTATGAACATCCACTTCAAGACCTCCATCAACGCCTCCACCCCTGACGAAAAGGACGGCTATTCAACGTCAACCAAAGCTGACATGAATGATGTAGGACATACCCTCCACCCACCACTCACTCGCGCCCCAACCAACGACTTCTACAGCCACTTACTACCTCCCATCCGCCGCAGTTTTGCTACTACCAATTCAGATTCGAAGCAACCACGAAGAAATGTGCCAAGGATTGTCAATGGCCAAATAAGTATAAGCAATCGCTCGTGGCAGTGGCCTGCCATGTTTCTAATCTTTTTTTTTTGGATGATGCAGGAAAGGGCGTGCGATTTTTGGTAGACATTGGTGCTTGTCGTTCTTTTTTGCCAAGGGAACTCTTCAGGACACAACGTAGTCTGTCTACGTCTGCCGACATCCGCTTGGTAGCTGCCAACGGATCTGCGATAGCCACCTACAGTTACGAGAACCTCACATTATCGTTCGTAAACGGTAAATTTAATGGGAAGTTTGTCGTTGCTGACGTCACATTGCCAATCATTGGTGTGAATTTCCTTTCTCATTTCCACCTTCTGGTCGATGTCACCCACCGACGATTGGTCAACGCAGACTAATACTTGTCGACACCTCTTCAATATGCCCCCTCTAGCCTCGCTCTCCATATCAGCGCACCCATGGATGCCTACGCCCACCTCCTCACTTTGTACCCAGAATTTTTCCATCCAGAACTTCGCCAAATGCCCACGGCTCCTGCCAAGTACGGTATTTATCACCATAGCAAGACGACGGGACCATCAGTCTTCGCAAAATTCAGAAGTCTGGCATCGGAACGATTGGCAGCCGCCAAACAGACGTTCGCCGAAATGGAGGAAATGGGCTTTTTCCAAAGGGCCTCTAGCCCTTGGTCGTCACCCATACACATCGTCCCTCCATCCGTACAGGGATTACAGGCGCCTGAATATGCAAACAGAACCCGATCACTACCCCCTCCCAAACATTGCCGACGTGATCTCCTAACTGTACAAAGCGAAGGCTTTCTCCACTCTCAACCTCCTGAAACGGTATTATCAAGTGCCTATGAACCCAGAAGACATCCCCAAGACTGCCATCACCACTCCGTTTGGTACATACACTTTCAATTACTCATGTTTTGGCCTTCGTAATGCTGTGCCATGTGATTCTTGATAGATACGGGTGCTTACGGTTCTTTTATGCCAAGACCACTCTACTGGACATGACGTTCTCTGTCTAAATCTGACAACATCTGCCTGGTAGCTACCAACGGATCTGTGATACCTATGCAGGGTTATAAAACCCTCACATTATTGATCGGAACTGCCAAATATACTTGGAAGGTTCTCGTTGCGGACGTCAAATTGCCAATCCTGGTGCGTACTTCCTCTCTCATTTCCACTACGTGCTTTACGTAGCTCACTGACTGTTAGTCAACGAGGATTTATCCTCTTCAAGACCTCTTCAACCCAGCCCCTCCGTCCTAGCTTTCCACATCAGTACCCGGATGTTTCCCTTCCAGAATTTCGTCAAACAACCATATTTTCCGCATAATATGGTATTTATCCCCATGTAGAGACGATGGGTGCCACAGATTTTACTAGATTCATATGTTTGTCACCGTATTGTTGGGCAACTTCTAAAAATTAACTGTCAAAAGAGAAGAAATGAGCCTTTGGTAAAAGGTCTCCTGTCTATTGTCACCAACATTTCACATAGTCCTGAAGAAAGTTGGCACTCTACATCTGTGTTGGGAATACAAGCCCCTGA
>NC_090767.1:30796219-30816219 GCF_036898095.1 Palaemon carinicauda
GAGGTGACTCCTAGAATACTTAAAAAAAAAATTTAGCATTTGGCATGAAGAGGTAAAACCTGATGAATTGGAGCTAGGAGTGTTGGCGAAAATAAAAGATATTTTACTGATTGAAATTACTACACAGGCATAACATTACGTTAGTTGTCATGAAAATATAAAGTATCCTTATTCTAAAGAGGCTAGAGAGAAAGATTGATGATGACCTGAAAGGGTACTTAGGGAGATTTAGAAAAGGTAGACGCTGTACTGACCAAATTTTCATTTTAAGACATGTTGTACAGCAATTTGTGGAAGGTAGAAATTCACTTTTGATGCCATTTTGGACTATTAAAAGACCAATTTTGTAGAGAGTTCTGCTTTATTAAGGAGTTCTTCAATATGTGAATTTATTTATTCTGTTTATGAGCATAGTAAGTGCAAAGGTACTGTTAGTGGAGTCCTATCAAATATAATTACAGTGAACAGTGGATTACCCCAAGGGAATGTGTTGTCACCTCTGCTGTTTATCCTCCTCGTGGATTTTGTAATGCTTATAACAGTTGCAGATGGTGGAGAAGGATTAGACTGGATTGGTAGTAGGGAATTATCTGATGGAGAGAATGCTGATGACATTACCTTTATTAGCAGAACACCACAGAATTGGCAATTCTTCCTTACTACCATGCACGAAATATAACAGGAGGTTGGGCTGAAGATAAACAGCAGAAAGAAAGAGATAATGAGAAGGAAATATGCAATAGAAGATGAAATGTCATTAGATGGAGTAATGATTGAGGTAAAATCACATTAAATATTTGGGAACTATGATCTCTAATAAAGGGTCTTCAGAATGGAATTTAATGAGAAATTGAAAAAAGCTAATCAGTCAATGACAATGTTAAATAAAACTCGAAAATCAAAATGTCTAGAATTACACATTAAAATCAAGTTATTTATCAGTTTAGTGAGATCTCTGTTACTGTATGGACATGAGTCGTAGTATGGCAATGAAACATAACCTGACAGATATTTTAGATATGAGAACAAGGCCCTTAGAAGAATATTGGTAGTTAAATGGCAGGATAAGATTAGAAATAAAACTATAAGAGAGATTAGGAGAGCGTCAGATGTTGATGAGAAAATGGTAAGGTGCAGATGGATATGGTTTGGTCATTCTCTTTGCACTCCCTAAGAGAGATTAGGTCAATAACTTTTCAACTGGGCTCCAAAAGGCACTAGAAGAGTTGGGAGGCTCAGACTTACTTAGCTGAGGAATATGAAGCATGAGGTAGATGATGATGAAGGGAAAAGTATTGATTTTGAAGCTCAAGATAGAGAAGACTGGTGAAATCTAACTGAGGCCCTTAGCGTCAATAGGAGTAGGAGGAGATGATGATGATGATGATGATGATGATAATACATATAATACTTGGTATTAAATATGCTACCTAGAAGAAAAATAAAAATATCCGTCCTCTTATATGAATAACTAAACATAAATTGTAGCAGCAAAGACAGAAAAAAACTTAAAATCTGCAATCGACAATTATTCACATGATTGAATTTTTCAAGCTAAAATATTACCAGAAGGGTAACGAGGAATAATGAACAGGTACAATTACAATGAAAGAAAAAATTGCATATAATATGCTTTATCATTGTCCATGAAGTAGTCAGTGAACCCTGTTGGGCCCTTAGACTGCTTAGGGGGTACTAGCATCTCCAACATAATTAAGGTGGTGGTTGACGGATTGTGGAAGAAGTCATGGCTGCAACCATGTCGTCCTCCAACTCAACATCAAATTCGTCAATGGAGGTTCTCAGGGTCGGAAAACTAGATAAAAAGCTGGCCACACAACTTTTCTTACCTGGTAGATACCTACCAGTATATTTATACTGGATGGTCTTCTCTTTCAGTTTCAAACATCTTGGATTTACGATGTTCTGCCAGTGCTCTATATCCCAGGAGCTTGACTAGGTGGCGGTGATTGGTATTAAAGGTAAGGTTAGGGTGTCCCAAGTACCAATCTAGTCTTCCTTAGGCACCAAACGACAGCTAGGCCTACTCTCCTACTGCTAAATAACCAGCCTATCGACGTTGTAAAGCTAGAGCCAACACTCCATTGATCTTTGCAGATGCTGGAACCCTAACTGGGGAACCACGTGTTCCAGATGGGGTAACCTTGGCAAGTCCGCTCTGGAAGGCCTCGATTGCACGTTGCTCTTTTGCCATCCATATATGTGCACATGCGCTGTCACATAGGTCTGGTTGGTTGGAATTCATAATGTCAGCAGATCTCCATGAAGCAACTGTAGGTCTTCGCGCGGTCGGCATATTGGCCGTTTAAGATCATAAGTAACACACTGTGCCAGGTAGGAGGTTTAGGACTGGAGGATGGCAATGAGATACAGATTTTTCGGTAAGGATTATGATGTGAGACAAGGCGTCTCATACAAGAGGTGGATACAGATTGGGTGACTCGCCCTACATCATCATGCGATGCATGAGTCAGGAATAGTTCCCTCCCTACCTACGGAGAGCATATACTTGCATATAATATTTTTTGTTCTAATTTTTATAGTGAGACAGATCTGCACCGCCTTGTAGTCATTTTATTTTTTTTTATAAATTTGTCATTACCGTCACAGCTTTTACTTGTATCATAATTACAGTATTTTTAAATCTAGGTTTTTACCAAAAAAAAAAATCATAGTATTTATTTGTATTTTTTACTAGCAAAGTATGCTACACATTTTTTTTTTTTCAATATGGCGCATTTACACTTACCTTATTTGTCTGATTTATCCTTGTCCCAATACCATCATTGTTTTCAAATAAATACTAAGTAATATGAATCGAAACTTCTCTACTAACCTAAATTTCTCCCTCATATATAGGTTTTGTCAATAAATACAGTTAATGAATGAGCATATTATAAAATATCGGGATTTTAAGTTTAATTTTAATAACAACACCCAATGAAGTAAATGACAGATGGTTTTTTGACACAAACTGCATAATTTTGTAACTTTTCAGATATTTTAATCCAAGTTAGGACAAATTACACTGAGTAAAAAAAAAAAAAAAACTTGTTATTATAAACTTATTTTGAATACCAAAATCTACGAAAAACCTGGAATCCATAATATTTGATATGTGTGAAAATTGAGGTGATGTAAAAAGAGCAATTTACTGTCAAACACTGAAGCGGGTATGGAAGGGATAATGAGGGGTAGGATATTGCGGTTGTTACTCGGCAGTGGAATTAGGAATTTGATTAATTTTGCGTTATATGCAATATATGCAGCACTATAGTATCCTCAAACCAGATATATTGCTCTCAATTTATGGAAAAAATAGCAAACACTTTCTATACAGACTCACATATTAATGTCCTACTTTTTTTGTGTTCCGATGAAACCGTGAATAAGGTTGAATAATCTTTCACGAAATTAGAGTTTCTGATTCTTTTACATGTTCCAATAAAAACAAATAGAAAACCAGAATATATCCAATGGAAGTGTTCAAAGTTCCTGTGCTGGTAGAGGGATTCTGATACTGATGCACTAGGGTAATTAACATTCCTGCTTCTCTTGGTTGTTCTGAAGAACTCAGTTACAATGCTTAAAATTCAGGATTTCTGGAGTGTCCTTGGTACGTTGGTGCACATAACTTTCCTCAAGGAAATAGAAAGGCTAGAAAATGCAGTTGCCTAAACTCATGCATTTGTGCCATGGTCACGGTGCTAGTATGTAATTACTGTTATTGGTACCTTTGCCTTCTGTGATGATACCACTGAAAAGGCCAAACAATCCCTCTTGAATTTCCCTGGGATCTTGCGTGCATATTTTGGTCCTAGAAATATAGTGTAAATAAGGTCTTGGTATTTCTGCCTGCCTCGATGATGTCCTAAATTGACTTTAAACTCCTGATAGAAATGCACGAGGTCCCTGCATGTATGGTCTGGTCCTTATGCTGTGGTTGTGATGCAATCAAGACTCTGAATGGTTTTGCCTATTCATCAGTAGCCCTGTAAAAGCCTGGAGAATCCTACAAGATTTACCCAAGGTTCCAGCATGATTAGCATTGTTCTTGTACAGTCGGTGTCAAAACTGATTCAATAAATTTCAGAAATCATCGTACGTAGTTCGTTAAAAACTGTAATACGGTTACCAGTTAGTATTTCCTTTATTCCAATTAAGGCCATCCCCTTCATTTGATTATAGTTATAATTGCATATCTGTAAAACCACAAAAGCATTTCACTTATTAATGGTCAATGATGGTTCAATAATTGTTTTTTAAAGGAAAAAAATTATTTCCTAGTAGAAACATATGTCGCTCTCAATACGTGATATTGAGTGTTCACCACTCAGTGTGCATGACCATTGGCCTAATGTGATTATGAAAACTATTATGATTATTTTTTCTAAAGCACAAAAAAATTTAGCATCTGATTAAAGGAAATATAAACACTCCAGTTGGTGTGAGAAAACAATTCTAAATTCAAGTTGTTTGCATGTTTGACTAAATTTTATAAAATCTAATGCTCGAGCACTGTCCGGCGACTGAAGTCAACACACCCTCAAACAAACACACACACAAATACACTTACAGTTATGTTGGAAAAGCAATTAGATCCTTTATTATTAACATGGTCTTGGAACTCTAGTGTAATTGAGTTCCCAGTGCTTTTGTCAATTCATATGAGACCAGAAAAGATCTTGGTTAAATATTTTGGAAGAGTGAAAGGTTCTTTCATAGGAATCATGGTTATAAGTACTTCTATTTATTCAATGTTCCTAAAGCTTTTATATCTTCCAATATTGTGGAAAAGATATATTTTTTTGGTCGAAGGGAAAACATATTTTGCGTTAAATAATTTTTGGTCTCCATGGACTTCTCTCTGAAAGAAATATTTTCTTCCCTGCTCTAGGACCAGTGTATCAACATGCAAATCATTGAGTCAGTGTGTACAAGGCATACATCTAACTTCAAGCAAATGGGGATTTTAGCTTTCTGGAACCGTTAAAATCGTTATAGAGAACCCTTAGTATGTGCAAGTGTGTGTTTAGTCATAGTTCTTAGCCTTTTAAAAGCGTAAGTACAGAGATTTTAGCCTTCTGGAACATTTTGAACGTTATCAAGGTTGACTGAACCAAGAGCTGTCTGTAAATATCAACTAGAAGTATTGTAAACTTTGTATATACTGTCTGAACAAAGATCTAGCAGGGAATTTACTTTTCTGTAAGCATTCTAAATGTTATAGATTCTCTGCTGTGAGTGTATGTGGTGTTTTTCTCAGAGCTTTTATTTTCCAAGAAGCATTATAAGCGTTGTCAAGATTGTGCGAGTTAATAATTACCATGGATTTGAGCAATCTGGAAGAATCGGAAACGTTTTAAGTTCTTTCAATTAGTACATATGTAATATATTAGATATTACTTGTTTAAAACACATGACCTACAGGTCATTGTGGAAGTAAGAGAAGTGTGAGAAATGCCATAGTCATATTCTAAGCAGGATGCGAATGCCAAACCTCAGCAATGTAACATTTTTCATGAAGAGTAAACACAACCAAGCCCCGTGAGAAAGAAGTTGTCTGTGAGAACGGAACAAGAACCTTCCGGTATTAATGTTGTGTTTACTATAAATCCATAAATACTGAGATAACTGTATAAACTTTAGTATGAAATTGGATATTTGTATCAGTTCACTTTAAGATGTCATACGGAATGGTCATTCGAACAAACCAGCTATACTCCTGTAATAGAGATGTTAACACTGTTCTTAAAGAATAAACTATTTTAAAGTTAACTTACTCAGACTTTACTTGAAGATGTAACATACTAAATCTAATCTATAACACATTTAATATGACATTTGAAGAGAACCTAAATGTGTGTTAACAACAGTAGCACGCCAATACATATATTGTTATGGCCACTGGTTTTAACGTTCTGGAAGCGTTATACACAATATAGAGGCTCTATGGGGAATGATCACCTAGGAATTTTAGCACTCTTGAATCGTTATAAGCCTTGAAAAGGCCCTGTGGTAAGGGCAAGTAGTGATGTTAACTGTTATTTTAGCTTTCTGGAAGGATTTTAAACTTGTAGAAACAAGGCAGTAATTGCATGTGGTGGTATACCCAACTAACTAGTCTAGCTTTTTGATTTCATGAAATTAAAGCAATTTTGACAGCCCTGGATGCTTATATAGGTGTAAAACCAAATCGTTAGATAGCAAGAAGAGGAGCTTTCAGCACAAGTTGGAGAATTGGTAATGTTACTCCATTATGTAGATGTATTTGTGGTAGCTCAAGTCAGACTGATTATTAACCATTTTCTTTAACTCCCATATTATCAGAATATTTTTAAAGTCTTTTGGCATAACTTCTAAATAGTTGGGCAAAGGGCAATTATCTATTCACTAATTTGCAATTTGCCTTTCATAAAGGCCTTGTGGCATGCAGTGCCATTCTTACAATCTACGACCCTATAAAGAAATACCTTGATTGTGGCCCAGAAGTTCTTATGATTGGCATAGATTTTAGTGCTGCCCTTTACCGTGTTAATCATGAGGACATTGTTTTCTAACTCAAAGTGTTAGGAGTTGGCTAGTCTTTTCTCAGCATCATTATTCAATTTCTAAGAAATAATCATAAAGAGAAGTTGATGGGCACCATTATGAATATGAGAATGTCATATCCGGTGCTCACCAGGACAGTCTTCCTGGCCAATTACTTTTCATTGTATATAGGCTACTCATAAAATGTAGATAGGACCAGAAAACAGGTTCGTTGCGTATGCAGATGATGATAATCTCTTTGCATCAATTCCATCTCTACTACTACTACTACTACTACTACTACTACTACTACTGTTACTAATACTACTACCCTGATGATGATGCTGATAATAAATGTTAGGCTTCTCGAAGAGGTTACACATTAAGGAACCCCCAAACCCTTGATCACTCTCAGAGACAATTGTCCCACAACAAACTTTCTCTTAAAGGTGTCAGCAAAAAAGGACATACAAACAAATAATAAACCTTAAACCTATATTTCTTCATCCTAATTATTCACTTAGATACTGCGAAAAAAACATTCAAATAGTAAAAAAAAACGTCAATCACAAAATGTTTATACTAAGGACAGACAAACAAATCACAGTACCAAAAATTACTTAAAACTAAAATAAATCACTGCATTCTAAAACAACTAATTAAGTTGAATGTTCATATGTGTTAATTTATAGATATCAACACTCTACCCAACAAAGGATCAAGTCTTCATACGGCAATTTGCCACTGTTCGGTGGCCAACAATACACACTCATGTTTCAATCAACTCAACTGAACAGTCACTCAAGTAGTGGTCATCATCACTGCCATCATCATCATTCATCATCATCACAAACATATGGAATATCATATTTTACGGGCTGGGTCATCAATGGTTGGAAATTTTCGATCAGCTGTTCATTCCAAAAATAATTGTACAGTCCGGGTCTTCATCATAAAGCAATTCATGTATGTACAAGGCTGGCAAATAACACAATTAAAAAAGAAAAAATTAAAAAAAATAAAAGGAATTACGGCTGGTGACATAAACACTTCCACGCTGGTAAAATGATAATAATAACAATCTAACGTTCACACAACTATCTCTTGCTGCAATAAAATCAAGTAGAGCATTCTCCCAAGACATTCGCCACTGTCCTAACCTAGCTAAAAATAAACAAACAACCTCGGTTCTACCAACATTCTTTCTCACAATAAACAATTATTACACACACACACACTCTCTCTCTCTCTCTCTCTCTCTCTCTCTCTCTCTCTCTCTCTCTCTCTCTCTCTCTCTCTCTCTCTCTCTCTCTCTCTCTTTTCCTCTCTCTCGCTAAGAATTTGGCAAACAACAACAAAATAAAGCCCAAATAAAAACAAAAAAATAATCCTCCACAGAGGTACAGTAAATGCAAGTGGAGATTTCGCCAATGAAAGTGGTGATGCACTCAGCGATTTTAAGCCTTATAGATGCTGTGTAGTAAGTGCACGTGGTGGTTTACCCTTTGATTTTAGCTTTTTGGGATTGTTTTAAACATTGTAGACGTAGTGCAGTAAGTTTCAGTGGTAGTGTACACGGTGATGTTATCCTTCTGGAAGCGTTTCAAACATTACAGAGGCTGCCAGAGCAAATATATAGTAGTGATTATTACCTCCAGGAAGCGTTTTAAATGTTGTAGAGGATATGCAGTAAGTGGGAGGGATGGTGTAGCCAGTGATTTAAACATTCCAGAACCATGCTAGATGTTGTAGCCAGTGTGTCTTAAAGCAAGCATTGATGCTGACTATCTTGTTGTCTTAAAGAAATCACTTCCGTTGTTCACAGCGAAATAATAATCATAAATAAAGATGCGGATTTATGTGTTCCTTGCAACCACGGTTTGTCAACATAATCTACAAATAAAAGAATGAACCCCTAAAAGTGCTCCATTTCTAGTCTCTATATAGCCCAAATTTTTTGAAATTCCTATTCCTTTATCCCTTGATTAGATTTGATGAATTACCAGTCATATTTAATACAGGTAAAGAAGTCCTTTATAAAAAAGTAAAGTGAGTTTCAGCAGTGCGCAAAGGTCTTCTGCTAGACTGATGCAACATAGGAAAGCATCCTGGCATTTGAGGAGAGATTCCAGGAGAGAATTTCAACTCATTTTGTTACCTTCAAGTAGCAGGAAAGATTTAATTCGATACCATGCCTACAATATCAACAAAGTTCCACTGACTATATATTCAATAAAAAGTGGTGGTAGCTGGTGGTAGGCTCTATGTCGTCATGGAACAGCAAAATACTGGTATGCTATCAGCAACAGAGCCTCCACAAGTTGATCAGGTGCGACTTTAAAATGACTTGAGATATACTAACATGTACACTCGCCTGCAAAGTGATCGCTAACTTGTTCAAATTTTTTTGCTCAGTTGGTTAACAACTATTTTCTTTATTATATCGTAAGCATTTTACTTTTTCTCATAAGAATATTTTTAAAATGATATATGAAAGGATTTAATATCTTTTCACAAAAAAAAAGATATTTTCATAATTACATAATTAAAGAAAAAAGAGAAAAAGGCATGAAATATTATGGAAGCTTTTGTTCATTTATGAATGTAAACAATTTAGATATCTATTATATATATTGTAAGACACGATATTACTCTTTTTATTTAATTATTTTATGTACATTTATATTTATTATTAGTATAATAAATAATTTTTATGCATTTTCATATAATTTAGGTAAAGCCTACTTTTTTACATGAGAGAATGAATTAGTATTAAAGTTTTTACTTTGATCAATTCTGCAACTTTTACGTCATCCTGATTGATGTAAAACAGGTGAAAACCAGTAATCCAGACAAATGATAGTAATTAAAAGAGATACAGTATTCTCAAAATTAGTTAAAAAGGAAAAATTTAAACTATTTTAATTATTTGCTACTATTTCGTCTTAGCCTTCTGAAGGTCTCCTAAGACAGTCACATGGAATCTCCCTCTTTCTCTAAGAAGATATTTATAAAAAACTACTCTATCTTAAAAGTATTCCAAAACTCTGAATACATTCAAAGTCTACAGTGATTTCTCACCTTACCAACATATCTAGATTTCTTTCTCATGCTTAGCATTCACCAAACAGTAAGAAGTTACAAGACAAAAACTCTTTATCAGCATCACTGCCTGAAAGAGTTCTTATCACGACGCTGGCCCTTATCACCACCACCCCCAACGCCTCACCCTCCTCAACAGTACATGTGACGATATACGCAGGGTTGTAGATAACAGATAGCGGTTAGACCAAAGCTCCCTCATCTCTTCAATAAGATAATTACCAATGACAAAAGAGCTATAATTATTTTATCTTTCTTACAAATCGTTTAGTCAAAGCATATTATTTATGAGAAGGGGTAAATTGAAAATTATAGGTACATGTAGCATTTATCACTGAGCAGACTGATAAGGCGAGTGAATGCCTTATCACGCGGAAGAGATAAAGTCTGTTCGAGATAGGAGGTTGAACTACTGCCACTCATAGACCTGAACAGTATTGAAAGCTTATCTGTTTGTAGTTATATGGAATCAACTCTCTCTGCACATCAGAACCTTAATGTAATGACATTTATAGTGAAAGTGATGAACAAGTAGTCAACAATTGCATCCTAAAAAGTGAGAAAAAAAAATATAGGATCTAAAAGATAACGCCTGAGTATCAAACGGGAATTAAGAGGTAAGTACAATAAACAGACAAATGTTATGTGAACTATATGACTGTGATAGCAGGCCACAGTATTTGAAGTTTATCTTTGATAGATATATCATCAATAGAAATATAAACTTGAATTTTTGTGAATTTTGTTCATATTTTAGAAGAAAGAACTTTTGAATTTATGTAAATATTCTTCATTCATGAATACAATTCTATTTTGCTAGAGAATTGCATCAGATTATTCAGGAACAGAGGGTCTTCATCATCCACATCTTTGCATTAACAATGTATCCTGAGGTGATGATTGAGGGTGTGTCTGATATTATAACAATTTGCTTGATAGTAGACAATTATATATATATATATATATATATATATATATATATATATATATATATATATATATATATATATATATATATATATATATATATATATATATATATATATATATAGAAGTATATAAATAAATAACCTTTCTTGGATATTTTTCTAGTTGATATATATTTATGAACTATTTATATCCTTTCTTGAATTTACGTTTGGTTTTTCTTGATATCAGTAGCACATTAATGTACTATTTTATTGATACAGTATATACTCATTCATGACCTACTTGAAATGTAACATTTTTGTATATATCTTATACCTTTCCTGAAATATTTTATTGAGGGATATATATTCATATTTACTACTTATACCCAACTGTGAATTTACTATTCATTCATCGAAGAACTTGTAAAGAAAGTCTGGTATGTGTTAGGCATTAGGCCTCTCATTTCTCAGATTATACCCAGCTATTTCTCTTCATTGTATTGATGAAACTTCATTATTTCAATCTGATATTTCTCATTGCTAATATGAACACCATGGCATATCAATCATTTGACCAAAACATAGATGACTTTAACGAATTAAGGATGGTGTGTTTGGAGGAGCTATAGGTCTCTTTGCTGAGTCATCAGCAGCCATTTTCTGGGACACTCTTTGTTCCTAGCTTGGGTGGAGAGGGGACTTTGAAAGTGAAAAATTACTTTCCTTAGTAACACTGTTTCATTTTCTAAAATCAATGCACACCCCATCTGATTCATGTTTCTTTTTCACCAGAACTACCGGAGAACACCATTCACTCTCGCTAAGATTTATCAAATCATTATATAACATATACTTGATTTCCTTTCGAACATAATTATCTTCTCTGCAATCAAACGATACAGACTTTGTGTAATGGGTTTAGTGTCCTGTAACTCAATATCATGTTTTAAGACATTTGTTAAACTTGAGTTATCACTAACAATTTCTGGATAATATAGAAAAACTTTATATAATTCACTCCGTTTTTCTTCTAAGGTAAAGTTAAATTACTTTAAAATCTTAAGCACATAAGATTTTTCCAAAAACTAATTTGTCGCTGCGACACAGTTATTACTGGTAGTGGGCGCTCGTTGTACTACTTTAGCAAGTTTATGTGCAGCCACATACCTCTACGTCTACACATATACTCTTCCTGAAATGACTACCAAGTCTGCTACCTGATGCATTATTTACTGGTCTGCTACTTGGTGGACTATTCTGGAGATTTTGCTTTAAATGAGTGATTTCTAACTCATGATTACGCTATTTCTCTTTTTTTTTCTCGCTGTCTTTCGTTTTTTTTCTCTTTCAGCTGCTCTTTCATGTCTCTCATACATTTCCTGTTCTCTCATAAAAAATATGCTAACGGAGAGCATCGCCATCTTGACCAAGAAGTTTACCTGAAGCTATCAAATCTTTTGTAATCTCACTCATTCTGCTTTTTTCTATTATATTCTCCCTTGTTTCAATTAGTTACGTTGTCGAAAATCCTGCTAGGTCGCCAACTATTACGATTTTACCATCGACATAGGCTCATAGAATAATTAGAATAAAGGTTTCCAACAACAACCATTGAAATATGTAAAATGAATATAAAAAGAAGCCCACGAAAACATACAACATTTATTTATAAACTTATATCAAGAAAATCAATGTTACTAATTAGTTTACTTCAAATAACAAATTAAATCAATAAAAACATCAATAAAAAAGGGGAACAGTCAGAAAAGTTGAAATACTCCAAGAATAGTTTTCTGCAGCTGCTGAGGCTTCAACCTTAAGAACATTGCAGAAGGGTGGCTGAAGTTCAGATGAAACTGGCACGATGACTGGACTGAAAGACGTCACAGAAAAGGGTGGCATCAAGATGGGACATTAGAAGTCTTCTCAAAGAATTCGATTTTAGTATTGAACTAAGGCAGGCTGTAGGCAGTGTGGGCTTCTTTTCATCACAAGGAGGGAGGGCTGGCCGCTTCGATTTTTCTCTTCTCAGCGATACCAGAATTTAGATATAGTTGTTTGTTTTCTGAAGGGAAGGTTAGAATCTGGCTCTATCAGATTTCTGGTATAATCTGCTTCTTATATCATTATCACTTGGTTCTCATCTCCTTCGGACATGGTTCCTTTCTTTTCTTATGTCCTGTCCTATTTCTCTTAGAAAATCTCTTCTTGAAGTTTATATACCCATGTTATGGCGGAGTTAATTACCGTTGGCAGTGGTCATTTCCATAGAGGGTTTTTTTTTAACAATTCTGCGTCTCTACTGGCTTCCTCAAAAACGCCCACTTCGATCACGCCATAGAAGCTTCTAGAAGACATTACTGATGCAATCTGGACTACATGTTATTTTGTAAGAAAAGTGCAGCAAGCATCCAGCCATGAAGACATATTTCATAAACATGGATATCCCTCTGGCTAATTCCAGCCATTACTAAGCCTATCAGCGTAACTCAGATACACCCGCCCATCTAAATGAAACATAACAGTGATCGTTCATTGAAATGGGTAGTTTTGGGTTTTTGTGATAGATTTTAATTCTCTGGTGAAAAAAAGTGAGTGTGTGTTGTAAACCGCTCACCAATTCCTGTTCTGCTGATGGCTGCCCTCAATACCAGGACAGTAGAAGGACTGTCGAGTCCTCCTG
The DNA here is from genome assembly GCF_036898095.1 of Palaemon carinicauda. Lineage (NCBI taxonomy): Eukaryota > Metazoa > Arthropoda > Malacostraca > Decapoda > Palaemonidae > Palaemon > Palaemon carinicauda. The sequence continues at coordinate 30,809,468 of NC_090767.1, forward strand.
AGCATGGAGTCAATTTCTTGGTGACCTTCGTGAAGGTTTGCTGTGATCTGTCGACAAAGTTCCCGTCTTCGTATGTGTAAAGAACTTGGTTTTCAAAGGTGATAGGAGATCTCTCACGCCGTAAAACGGCTTAAGGCCGGCTACTTCCAGTAAGTTCTGCGGGTACCAATCACCTGCACTTACCTACGCCATCAGTAACAGGTATATAGGATCCTTGGGTGCCCCTGAACTGACCATTTTCACGTCCACCTTAAGCTCCTCCTTACGTAGCGTATCGATAGTAGGTTGGCCAGACAGTAATACATTGAATCCCTCTCTCTGGGTACGGCTTATTTTTCTTTGCCTACACTTACACAAAATAGTCTGGCCTATTCTTTACATATTCTCGTCTTTCCTCATACACCTGACAACAATGAGATACTAAACACTTCTTCACCTAAGTGGTTAATTACTGTACCGCAATTGTTCAGAGTACTTTCCTCCTGGTAAGGGTAGAAGAGACTGTTTAGGTATGGTAAGCATCTCTTCTAGGAGAAGGACACTCCAAAATTAAACCATTGTTCTCTAGTCTTGCGTAGTGCCATAGCCTCTGTACCATGGTTTCTCACAGTCTTGGGTTAGAGTTCTCTTTCCTGAGGGTAAACTCGGGCATACTATTCTATCTCATTTTTTTTTTCTTTTTTCCTCTTGTTTTTTTGAAATGGAGTGTTGGGCAGGCTTAATAAAAGGGCCATGGATGCCTGTTGGTTTATCAAGAGGTTGTCTTTTCCTTTCCTGATTGTTTTTCGTCTCAAAACCATCCTTACTGCCCTCCCTTCAGTTGAAGTGGCTATCCTGGAGGGTATTTAGCCTTGCATGGTGTATCGGCTCCTCTATGTTGACCAGTTTTTCCGACTTTCTACTATAGTCTATGAGTTTCATCAATCACTTTATTTATAATTCTGTACATATTGTTTTTGTTATATTTCTTGTTAATCTTGTTTTTAAGTATGATGTCTCTTTTTTATTTCTATTAATTCATATGCTGTCTGGAGACATTGGGCAAAATCCGGGACCAGTACGTACTAGATTTCGTCAATGTCGTCTTCTGTATTGCAATATTCGTGGTCTTCATGCAAATATTCAAGACCTTACACTTGCGTCCAGACAGTATGATATTCTTTTGTGCTCAGAAACTTTGGTTTCCAATATGAGGCACTCATCTGAGCTCCTTATAACTGGTTTTAAGAAGACAATAATGTTGAAGCGTAATGCCATCCCTAGGACCTGGGGAATGGTGGTGTATATTAGGACTGAGTACCCTGTTTCTCATAAGTCCTGCTATCAATGTGGATGTCATGAGATTCCGGTAATAAAAGTTTGTGGCAGGCATAACAACTTTTATTTGTGTTCGATCTAGCGGAATCCAGACATGGATGATTCTATCTTCGATTGTCTTCTTACCATTATGGTTAAGATACAGGAAGATGATAGAAAGGCTTCTTTTGTCTTTGTTTGTGATTTTAATGCTCACCATAGGGAGTGGTTAAGTTCTATCTCTCGTACTGATCGCCATGGCTTAAGAGCTTTAGACTTTGCCTATGAATCAGGCTGTGAGCAGATCATTAATGAAGCTACTCACAGGACTGGTAATTGCTTGGACCTCGTATACACTGACTCTCCTTGCGTTATAACGAGTAAGGTTGATTCTCCAGTTGAGATATCTGATCATGTCTTGATTTCATTAGTAGTGAAGACTGAGCAGCCTGTCCCTGATGTATCATACTCTAGTAAAATTTAAAGGAAATCTCAAGAAGACTAGAATGGGATTTTGCATGATCTTTTGTGCTTGAATTGGTCACAATTATATAGTAGAATTGATCCTGTTGTCCCTTTGCATGAGAATCTAGTCAACATAATTGATAGGCGTATCCCTTCTCGTGTGCTAAGGTACCAAGTGAAGGACAAACCGGGGTTCAATGATGATTGTAGACGTGCTTGTTTGGAGAAGCAGTAGGCCTATCATCTTTGAAAGAGTAACAGATCAGATTTGACCTGGGATAACTATACTCAGCTTAGAGCTTCTGTTCAGAGAGTCTATGCCTCAGCGGAAAAGGAATAGCATTTAACCATGAAAGAAACCCTTTCTGGTAAAACTCAGGAACATAAATGGTGGTCTACCCTTAAATCTGCACTCTTTGGTGTAGATGTAATATTTCCTTCTTAACTTAAACCAGATGGCTCAGTCACTCAATGTTCGAAGTAAAAGGCAACCCTTTTGGCTGATGTTTTTGGCAGTAAATAGAGTAATGAAAAACTTGAACTTCCTCATTCATGTTATCCTGAGGCTAAATTAACTAGTTTAGCTTTTCGAGCTCATGAGATTAAAGTTTTGTTGATGGACCTTGATGCTTATGGAGGTGTAAATCCAAATGGTATTTTTTCTTTGTTTTTTATAAAGACAGCAGATTTCTTAGCTCCAAAGTTATCTGTTATTTTGCGCAAGTTAACAAGAAGAGGAGCTTGTAGCACTTGTTGAAGAATTGGTAATGTTACTCCATTATGTAAATATGTTTGTGGTAGCTCAAGTCCAACTGATTACCACTCAATTTCCATAACTCCCATATTATCTAAAGTTTTTTAATGTCTCCTGGCAAAATGTCTCAATAGGTTTGCTGAAGGTAATCATCTATTCCCTAATTTGCTATTTGGTTTTCATAAAGGCCTTGAAGCACGTGATGCCCTTCTCACAATCTCCAATGCTGTATAGAAATCCCTTGATTACGGTCAGGAAGTTCGTATGATTGGCCTTGATTTTAGTGCAGCCTTTGACCGTGTTAATCGTGAGGCCCTTGCTTTCAAACTTGAACAATATGGAGTGGGTGGGTCGTTTCTTAGCATTTATATTGATTTTTTCAGTAATAGATCTTAAAGAGTTGTTGTTGATGGGCACCATAGTGAGTATAGAAATGTAGATATCTGGTGTTCCACAGGGTAGTGTTCTTGGCCCATTACATTTGATATTATATACACATAACATGTGGTTTGGTCTAGAAAGCAAGCTTGTTGCATATGCAGATGATGCTACTCTCTTTGCATCAATTCCATCCCCTGAATGTAGATCTGGGGTTGCTGAATCCCTTAATAGAGATCTAGCTAAAATTAGTGCATGGTGCAAATTATGGGGTATGAAGTTGAATTCTGACAAAACTCAAAGTATGATTGTAAGTAGGTCAAGGACAGTAGCTCCTCAACATCCTGATCTCAGTATTGATGTTTCTTTAACTTTGTATGACTCTTTTAAAATTTTAGGTCTGATTCTCTACAGCAAATTTACTTTTGAGAAACACATTAGGTCTGTGTCTTCTTCAATTGCACCAAAAATTCGCTTATTGAGAGTCTTTTAAGATTTTCGGTGATCAATCTATTCAGATGAAGTGTTTTAATTCTTTCATTCTACTTTGATTCGAGTATTTATCTCCTGTCTGGTCTTCAGCTAATGCTTCTCCTCATAATTTGTTGGACAGAAACTTACGGACAATTAAATTTCTTATTCCTGATCTAGATACTATATTTTGGCAGTGTCGTTCATTTAGCTCATTATGCATGTTGTATAAGGTTTTCATAACTCTGATAATCCTTTACATTAAGATCTTCCTGGACAATTCCATTCTAGGCAGCCACTTAATTCTAATAGCCATGCCTTCCACACCATGAGGATCAATACTACACAGTATTTTAGAAGTTTTATTCTAGCTGTGACCAATTTGTGGAAGGATCATAGCTAAAAAAAAATATTTTACAAATATTCAAATGATTTTCAAAGGGTTTATTGGAAGTTATGTGAACTACTTGCATTTTAATATCTTGTGTGTGTGTGTGTGTATGTATATGTGCACGGTTCTGATTATTAATCAGTATACCAATGATTTATCCTACATGATAGCCTGTACATGTAGATCTTCATGATCATGTAGAAATATCAGAATCTGGCAACCCCAACCAACACTAGCCCCTGCAGTCTATATAAATTAGCGATATTAATCAAAAGAAAAAGAAAAAGGAAATAAATGTGAAAGACTCCTTTACTCTATGTAGATATGTCAAACTTATGCAGGTATGTGTGAGCTGTAGTGTATATTGATACCTATGTGAAGAGGCAAATGTTGATGGGGATGGACAAACACACATACAAACACACATATGTGCATGTACAGATGCAGGTTGTGGTTGCATAGTGAGAAGAAAAGAATTAGAAGTCTCTCTCTCTCTCTCTCTCTCTCTCTCTCTCTCTCTCTCTCTCTCTCTCTCTATGATATTCATGCGACTGGCCAACTGTCTATATGCTTGCATTTATTTATTCGCTCACAGGCATTCCTGAGTAGTCAGGCTTTAGTGAAAAAAAAGTTGTTCACACCATCAGTAAAGTAATAGTAAGTTATGTCATAACAATGTTCTTTCTAGTTACATTGGAACTCCAAGCACACATATTTTCACTCACACATACATATACACAAACTAACCCTTTTATATATATATATATATATATATATATATATATATATATATATATATATATATATATATAGATATATATATATATATATATATATATATATATATATATATATATATATATATATATATATATATATATATATATATATATATATATGTATATATATATATATACATATCATTTAAATTACATGGCATATTTTACTTAAATTTTTGTTTGGTGCATGGTCTCTCTCTCTCTCTCTCTCTCTCTCTCTCTCTCTCTCTCTCTCTCTCTCTCTCTCTCTCTCTCTCTCTCTCTCTCTAATATTTCCGAGGAGTCATGTTTATTTCAGTTTCATCTAACCTGAGATTTGCACCACCAAGTCTTATACAGTTTCTGTGAACATCATTGTTTCCCTATAGTTTCTATTGCTTCACATCATCTCAAAATTTCGGGTTCGCGAGTATCCGCTTAGCCCTGCTAGATGAGTGTAACATTAAGAGTGTCAATCTCTAACCTACACATCCTTAGTGGTCTTCTTCGTTCAGCCCCCTAATAACCCTCCAATGGATCATGTATTATAAAACCATATCAAAGGCTAATTGTGATGTGCAAAATAAATGTTGACAATAATGATTTAAGCATTATAGAGCAAGTATCTAATTACTACGACTTGCCTATTTTAGAGTTAATTTTGATTAAAAGACTGGTTCCATCGTTAAACACCCAAGTTTCCTCCACTCAATTCTACTTGTCATAGCTTTCTTTGATTAAATGTTCTGTAGTTGTTGATGCCATTCAGTTTTTATTTAGCTTCTGCATAGTTGGTTACATTTCTGTTTTATGCACATATATGACTGAAGTTTTACTTCGTTTTTACTCATTTTTATTTTTGTTTATTTTTTTATTATAGTTTTTCAATGTTATATATGAATTTCTTATTGTGATAATGACGATCACGAAAAATCGGATTTATAATGAATGGATTTTTAGAACTGCCTATTTCCCTTTGCATTCTGAGAAAAGTAAATTACTGGCTATCGCCACCTTCTTTTATGATATATATATATATATATATATATATATATATATATATATATATATATATATATATATATATATATATATATGCAAATATTTATATATTGTGACGGCGCCGAGTAAGGTTGTGAACTCAAAGGCAGGTTGGAAACGACTGAGTTATATTATTTTGGAACACTCTCCTTATATACAAAACCTCAAGGCAACAGGACATAACAAGTTCACAAGACAGACAATATTACAGAGGAAAAACCAGACATGAATTTTCATGTTCGTTTTAGTGCGAGGGAAGAACGAAGATACAAGCATAATATATACAAAAGGAATTATGTACAATTGTGTGAAACACGGTTGGTACATGGCTCCCCCCCCCTAAAAATGACATACTGTACATGTTAAATAGGGCGCCCTGATCTGGAGAGGCGAACTGTAGGCAGGTCATATGACAGAAGATAAGCAGGTTTTAGACGATCAATGGAGACCCAGTCTTCTTTGCCACGAATGTTTAGTAGGAATGCTTTCGGACTGCGTCAGATCACAAGGAAAGGGCCCGTGTAAGGGGGCTTTAGTGGTGGCTTGCTGGTGTCATTGCGCAGGAAGACGTGCGTTGCAGAGTGCAAGTCCGTTGGTATGTGATGCTTCGCTGGGGGCTTGTAAGTCTGGCGGCACGGATTAAATTTTCCCACGACGTGACGTATGCGCTGGAGATCGTCGGAGGAGGTTGTAGAAGGAAAAAATTCGGCAGGGACGACCAACGGGTCGCCATACACCATTACAGCTGCCGAGACGTCGACGGCATCTTTAGGAGTGGTCCTTAGTCCCAGGAGGACCCAGGGAAGCTGAGTAAACCAGTTTCAATCCTTGCAGTGGGACATCAAAGCTGCTTTGAGGGTGCGATGAAAACGTTCAACCATTCCATTGGCAGCGGGGTTGTAGGCCGTTGTCTGATGTAGGGTGATGCCCAGGAGATTCGCTAATGACGTCCACAATTGAGAGGTGAAAGTGCTTCCCCTGTCAGAAGTAATATGCTCAGGGATACCAAATCTTGCAATCCATCCAGAGAGTAAGGCAGATGTACATGAGGCGGACGTTGCAGTTTCCATGGGAATGGCTTCAGGCCAACGAGTGGAGCGGTCGATGACGGTAAACAGGTAACGATGTCCTTGTGATGTGGGTAGGGGGCCTACAACGTCGACGCTGAGGTTGAGGAAAGGTGCCCACTCCTGAATCC
>NC_090767.1:30836063-30846063 GCF_036898095.1 Palaemon carinicauda
GTTAAACCCCATGACAATTGGGCCCATATGATATTAGAGGGCTTAACGGAAATAAAAGAGACCAGAGCTGATATAATGATAATTAATTTGTCAAAGAAAAGAGTAGTTTTAGTAAGTTATTCTGTGTGTGAATTAGTTATGTGAAATTGCTTAAAATGGGATGTTGGGAGCCACAACTCTAGTCCTTACAGACGAACGCACTCAGAATTTGATTAAGCAAGTACGAAAACTATGTCCATCAGAATATGTACCCTGTAGTTAGTGACATTGTCAATAATTATTCCGATGTAATTGCAATTGGAGATGAGCCACCCGGGAGGATTGATCAATTTCCCTTTAGCATTGAAACTGGGCAGGCTCAGCCGATCAGGCCAAGGCCTTATAAGGTACCCATTCCTTTCCAGGGAGATATAGAGAGGGAAATTAATAAATTAACCCTGGATAGGTACGGTGGGTCGTTTGCGACCCCGAGCGTCAAAAAAAAACAGGTTTTTCTCACGTGACTCACCCCTGTGACTGAATTTGTGGGTGATCGACCTGCAGGAGGTGTCTCCCCTACACGCTCTAGTAGTGTCCAGATGTGCATTGCTGTAGCTGTACTCCTTCCCCGATTTCTGAGACGCATCGGGGTCGTTCGCGTCCGAGTTTACCCTTCTGAGGTAGTTTGCATAATTATCAAAGTTATTACGTATTATGAAATTGTCGTAGAATGGTGCAACTTGTATAGGTTATCAGTTGTGGAAAGTCTTGGTGGATTGTTTGGCTACCATGTGCATGTTTTTTTTTTTAGTTAAAATGTCGTTCATCACCACGAGGACCATTTTACCGCGAGTGCCCCTTTTTCATTTTTTTTCATTTTTTTGCCAAGTCATTTTTCCGTAAGATATTGCCAAATAGTGTCGTAAAACTTTTGCTTGTTTAGTGTTGGAAAGTGTGTCTAGATGATCTGGCTACCCATGCATGACTTTGTTTTTGTCAGATACGACGTAGTTATTGGTATATTGGGTATTTAACTGCGGTTACCAATTTCTGTTTTTTTTTCAATATTTGTAAAAATTACTACGTAGTAAGGAATTGCCGTATATTATTCATTTTTTTTTCATGTTTATGTGTTAGAAAGTGTGCCTTGATTGTTGGGCTAACACGTGCATGTCTTTTTTTTTATCTGAGATGTCGTATATTAGAATGTCGGGCATTTTACCGCGAGTGTCCCTTTTTCATTTTTTTTCATTTTTTTGCCAAGTCATTTTTCCGTAAGATATTGCGAAATAGTGTCGTAAAACTTTTGCTTTTTTAGTGTTGGAAAGTGTGTCTAGATGATCTGGCTACCCATGCGTGATTTTGTTTTTGTCAGATACGACGTAGTTATTGGTATATTGGGTATTTAACTGCGGTTGCCAATTTCTGTTTTTTTTTCAATATTTGTAAAAATTTACTACGTAGTAAGGAATTGCCGTATATTATTGATTTTTTTTTCATGTTTATGTGTTAGAAAGTGTGCCTTGATGGTTGGGCTAACACGTGCATGTCTTTTTTTTTATCTGAGATCCCGTATATTAGAATGTTGGGCATTTTTCCGCGAGTGCCCCTTATTATTTGTTTTGCATTTTTTTGCTTAGTCATGTTACCGTAAGGAATTGGCAAGTAGTGTCGCAAAACTTATATTTTTATAGTGTTGGAAAGTGTTTCTAGATGATCTGGCTACCCATGCCTATTTTTTTTTTAGCCAGATATGGCATATATATAAGTATGTGTTCGATTTTCCTGTGATTGCCATTTTTTCGTTTTTTCCCATTTCTTTCAAAATTACTACGTACTAAGGAACTATCACAGAGTAATATTTCATTTATATGTTTATTTGTCGGAAAATATGCCTTGAGGGTTTGCCTAGCACGTGGCTGAAATTTTTTTTTTCTGAAATGCCGTATATTAGAATGGCCATTTTTCCACGAGTGCCCCTTTTTATTTGTTTTGCATTTTTTTGCTTAGTCATGTTACCGTAAGGAATTGGCAAGTAGTGTCGCAAAACTTATATTTTTATAGTGTTGGAAAGTGTTTTTAGATGATCTGGCTACCCATGCCTATCTTTTTTTTAGCCAGATATGGCGTATATATAGGTATGTGTTCGATTTTCCGGTGATTGCCATTTTTTCGTTTTTTCTCAATTCTTTCAAAATTACTACGTACTAAGGAACTATCACAGAGTAATGATTCCTCTAGATGTTTATTTGTCGGAAAATTTTGTTTACTTTTTTTTTGATTGAATATCATCAAATTTTTTTAGCTAAAATATTGTTTTACATTTTTTTTTTCGATTTTATTTCCCTTCAAAAAAAATTTTTTGGGTCAGAATTTTAATTTTATAAACGTAAAATAATCGATAATTATCCAGCAACCCACCATACAATTTTTATGCATATCCAATAATAATTAGATTAGTAAATAACACCTTGAAATTGACATACCCTTCCTACATTTCAAGTGGCAGATTAGGGAGTCTGAGTCAGTGTGGTTGGCGGCCATTTTGTGGACATATCCGAAGCGTAAGCTGCCCTATCTATATATATTCTTGTTCCCTATAGAATTTGTGATATTTTGGTATATTTTTACCTGCATAAATATCATATTATATATTAAATATATGTATTTTTTTACGAAATTTCCAAGTACTCAAAAAATTACCTTTAGATATGGCCCCTGATATAAATGTAATTTACAAAATAATGAAGATTTTTTTACATATTTTTATTTTAGGATAACATATGTTTATTCCCTAAAAAAATTAGCCACTTCCTATTTCATTTGGGTACCCAAAAAAATTCATGAAATTTGGACAATTTTTTTTGGCCAAAAAAAGTTACCCTTTTTTTCTCATTTCAGATCTTCACCTCCATGGGTCTGACTTCATCCAAAATACATCAAGATGTGTCCTAAACATTCAAGAATCAATTCCTAAAAGGATTTGTGTATATTTGTATAAACTTTTTTTTTATGAATTTTTATGTCAGGTCTTTTTTTTTTTCTACTTAATTTTTTAAAATATTTATAATAAATAGTTTTTCTGCAGATGAGTAGTATTTATCTTTACAGTTGTTTTAAGCATTCATTGAAGTTTTTTTTGGCAAAAGAAAAAAGGAGGTTACTGCAAAAACTGATTTTTCAAGAATTTTTTTTGGCGTCGGGGTCGTTCGCGTCCGAGTATACCCTTAAAGGGGTGTCCGAGGACCGTACCTATCCAGGGTTAAGGGAACAAGGGATAATCGAAGGGAGCGAATCCCCCTGGGCTTCTCCAATTGTAGTTGTTACGAAAAAGGATGGCTTGGTAAGATTGTGTGTTAATTATAGGATGTTGAATGAAGTCACTAAGGGTAATGCATTTCCATTGCCCTCGATCGAAAAATTACTTGTGAAGGTACGGGATAGTAAATATTTTACAACTGTTGATTTAAAATCTGGATACTATCAAATGCCCATTCAGGAAGACAGTAAATGTAAAAATGGCATTTATAGCTAACGATCAACTATTTTAGTTTAATTTTTTTCCTTTCAGTGTTAAAAATGCTCCAAGTCATTTCTCTAGAGTAATGATGGTGGTTTTGTCTCCCTTAATTGGCCGTAATGTTCTTGTTTATTTAGACGATATAATTACAGAAAAACGGCCGAAGAATATAATAATAATATTCGTCGCATTGCGACGTAATGGTATGAAAATAAATTTGTCAGAGTACAAATTTATCTGTACACGGGTCGAATTTTTAGGTCACATAATAACTCCAGAAGGTATTCAACCCTATCCCAGTAAAGTAGCGGCTATCAGAGATTCCACCATGCCATTCAATTCTAAGGAAGTAGCTGGGTTCCTTGGGCTAACTGGGTATTACCATAAATTCATAAGAGGTTTTGGAGAGATAGCGAGACTCTTAGATGCTTTAAAGAAACAAAAAGTAATAATTTTGGGAGAGGAATAAGAAAGGGTCTTTAACCATTTGAAAGCTGCCATAACTAGCAATGAATTACTCGCATATCCTAGATTTGATCGCCCGTTTTTAGTGACAACAGATGCGAGTAGCGTAGCTATTGGTGGCGTAGTTTCTCAACGAGATGATAAAGGCAGAGAGCGACCCATTTGTTTTGCTTCCCGGTCAAGAAAAGTGGCAGAAAAGAATTATAGTACATTTGATCAAGAGGCTTTGGCTATTCTTTGGGGTCTAGAGAGGCATCGGTTCTTTTTATAAGGTCAGTCGATTGAGTTTCAAAGTGATCATCTCTCCTTATGTGATTTGTATTAAAAAAAGAAATTGACCTCTCGACAAGTTTAATATAAAGGGTTTTCACCTCATAGAAGGTAAAGCTAACAAGGTAGCTGATGCTATATCTAGAGGTGCAGTAATAGGAGTAACAACTAGGGCACAAACGAGGAACAAAGAATGTAACCAAAATATTGAAGACCCCCATAAAAATAGAGAAAATAGAGAACAGGATGTGATTTCTCCAGATGAGCAGTCAAAAGACATATGAGTGGCGAATGTGAATATATGTGGGTGGCTGAGGACATGACAAGGTGTGTCCAGAATGAGTGTCCTGATGATGCAGGTTTAATTGACTTGAGAGCTTGCGACATAAAATAATTCTAAGAGGGACAGAAAAAAGACGAATGGATGGAAAGAGTGCGAGCAGTGATTAAAGGGAAATGGAGAGTTATCTGTCATTGCTGAATGTGCCTCGAGAGAATTTTTTTTATAGAAAATGTCATATTATATTGTGCTTACGAGAAGAGGGGAGGGGAATTTCTCCACAGGTCGTTCCTCCTACCTCTTTAATTAATCAAGCCTTCCACATTGTACATGCAAGTACGTATAGAGGGAATTTAGGGATTGATATAACATTAAAGAGAGCACGTGAATCCTTCTTTTGGTTAAGAATAAAAAAATCAATAGAGAATTATATAAAAGGATGTCATGCTTGTAACTGTTTCAAAGAACATAAAAACACTGTACCGGAAGCCAGAGAGTGGCCTGTGATTCTTATTAAATTTCATTGAGTGCTTATGGATGTGGTAGGACCATATCCTACTGGTTCAACACAACATAAGTATATTTGTGTATCTGTGGATGCATTTACTATGTACACTCATACTTACGCAATGTTGGATAAATCGGCAAATTCATTAGCCCAGGCGCTGTGCTCTTTCATTACTAGGTTTGGTTGCCCAAAAATTTTGATAAGTGATAATGGTCTCGAGTTTATAAATAAGGTGGTGAAATCAGTCACAGACTTGATGAAAATTGAACACTTTTCAATGACCGCATATAGGCCTTCAGCAAATGGCGTAGTGAAATCACATAACAGGGAAGTAGTGCGAATTTTACGTTACTTAGAGGCTGATGACCTCCTTCATTGGCACGCCATGATCCCTAGAGCTGAGCTAGCTTTGAACATTGCCTATAATGCTTCGCTCATGGACATGCCTTTCTTTTTAGTGTATGGACAGGATCCTGTGTTACTATATACTGTACTAATTAATTTGCAACAATTACCAAATTATTCAAATGAGCAATACCGCGTATATTTATTAAATATATGGAGGAGAGTAATGAACACCACTGAAAGGTTTTTGAAAAGAGCTAATGAAAAACACAGCTCAAAGTATGAGGGTTGTTTCAAAACCGCACCTGTAAAAGTATTTGTGGGCGATTGTGTGTCTTTGAAACGATTACAACCTAGGAAACAGAAACTAGAGCCAGGGTATTTAGGTCTGTACCAACTAAATATGATTATTAATGGCGCAGTGTCTGAACATCATCAGGCACTCATATATGTGGTGCCTGAAGAAGTAGTTTTCAAGAGTGTTCCTCCTTACCCCTGCATACGTTACATTCCTCGAGTTGATTAGTAGAATTTTCTTTTTCCTTTGCTGATGTTGTTGTTTGAACAGACCTCATTTCTTCTTTTGACTTGTTTTATATAAACTTGATGATAACAATGTGTTCTTATGTTGATGAGTAATGTATACGTAAAATGTTGCGGCAATTTTGCTGAGTCTAGCAATACGTATAACATTGCTGAGTGAACCTAAAAACAATCAGAGGTTGAATAAGTCAGGTGAGATCTGTCAGTCTGATGCTGTGTTATTCAAATATTTATATGATTCCTGGTTGCTGGGGCCGGGGTGGTTCCCGAATGGCAAGTAGATTCAGGATTAAAGTTCAGCCTTGAGGATAGGCAGTTTTACAGAATGTGTAGATGTGAATACCTCATACTTAGTGTTATAAGAGAAGTGCGGGAAGATGAATTATTTTCTTGGGAAAACGGCTAGTGGACACCGGTTGAAAGTTGCAAGTGAAGTGTTGCAGTGATTCAAGTAAATGGCGAAATGGTAGTGATGAGTTAGGTTGTGAAATTGTGCCGTAAACCCAGACAAATAAAATAGAGAAATGAAGGAATATCTATTCCTACCCCTGTATTTTAGTTGCAGAAGTCTAAAAAATAAATGAATGTAATTATTTATATTATTTTGTGTACATTTACTTCATGCAATATATTTTTTTTTTGGAAGATGTTATATTTTTGGGTAATTTCTATATATATATATATATATATACACACACACACACACACACATATATATATATATATACACACACACACATATATATATATATATTTATATATATATATATATATATATATTATGTTGCATTTCTGTTTAGTACACGCCATGCCTATCCCGGGTCGGAGTGTCCTCCATATATCATAGACTAGTTGGGGCGAGCGTGCACCTCCTCCCGGAATGAGGAGCTTGGGGGGGATGGGGGGTGGCGTAATGTCCTAATTCATGTATGTAGATGTGTGTTGTACATCAAGGTAAATGAACTCTTTAATCATTATAATTCCACAAAAACCTATAACGCAGCATGTTGTTGTAGCAAGATTGCATTTTGGTAACAGAGGGAGTTTAGTTGCCATTGTGCGCTCAAGTTGACATGGCTCTCGTGCCTGAGAGAGGGATAGCTGTGTACAGTATAGTGTCTGCTTACGAACCTTTTGTAATAAATGAAGAAAACTCGTATTCCAACATCTTATTATCCATCAACTTGGGTCATATATATATATATATATATATATCAGATAGTAGGGTGTCTGATGCAATAGCCCACCATTGAGATACTAATGTTTAAGAGTTATTGGGTCCTTAGACTTGCCTGACAGTACTTCATTGGACCCCTCTCTCTTGTTAGAGCTTATTTTTCCTTTACCTACATATACACAAAATAGAGTGCCTATCGTTTACACATTCTCTTGTGTCCTCATACACTTGACAACACTGACATCACCAATTATTCCTTTTTCATTAATGAGTTTGAGTATTCAACTATAATTTTTCAGTCGCTAATTTTTTTTTGGCAGGAGTAAAAGACACTCTTCAGCAGCTCTTCTAAGAAAGGGAAACTCCAAAGTCAAATAATTATTGTCTAATTCAGGATATTTGTAGGATAGGCCTGAATTTTAGCGTTGCTTTTGAACTTAATAATAATGAGTCCCTTGCTCTCAAACTCGTACAGTTAGGAGTAGTTGGTTTTTTCAGCAATTTTCTTGAATTTATAATTTATTGATTGCAAATATATATTGAATATGGGTACCATATTTAGTATAAGAATGTGATATCTGGTGTTCCTCAGGGTAGTATTCTTGGTCCATTCCTTTTCATACTATATACCCATGATATGCAGTTTGGCTTGGAAAATAAGCTCTTTGTATATGCAGATTATGCTGCTCTCTTTAAATCAATTCAATCTCCTGAATGTAGGTCTGGCGTTGCTGAATCCCTCAATTGAGATCTAGCTAAAATAAGTGCATGATGCAGATTATGGGGCATGAAGCTGAATCCTTACAAAGCTCAAAGTATGATTATAAGCAAGCCAAAGACGGTGGCTCCTCAACATCTGGATCTTAGCAATGAAAATTTTTCTATAACTCTGAATGACGTTTAAAATTTTATGCGTGACTCTCAACAGCAAATTTACTTTTGAAAAACATAATAAGTTTGTGTCTTCTTCAATTGCACAAAAATATTGGTTTATAGCTAAAGTCTTTCAAGATATTCGGCGATCAATCTATTCTGAAGGAGTGTTTAAATTCTTGTCCTCCTATCTGGTCCTATCTGGTCTGCAGGTGCTAAATCTCATCATAATTTGTTACAGGAACTTATTCAGATCTAGATATTTATCTCTGGCATTGTTGTTCAATTAGTTCGCTGTGCATGTTGCATACCATTTTTATAATTTTGACCATCGTTCACATTCAGATCCCTGACAGTTCCATCCTATTCGTAATACAAGGCTTACACTCAGTTCTAAAGTCAGACCTTTTTTTTATCATTGTGCTTAATATTACACTGTGTTTTGAAAGTTTATTTAGTCTCTGACTAAGCTGTGGATTGATCTTCCTAATCAGGTAGTGGAATCGGTAGAACTTCAAAAGTTCAAATTTATTATTGGTAAAAAGATTATGTATGACTAAGAAGACAGGTCTCCTTTTATGTAACAAGTTGCAGAACTTATTAAATTGACTTTTATATATACTGATGGCTCCAAATCTGAAGCTGGCATTGGATTTTGAGTATATAGTAATGCTGTTTAATTCTCTAGATGCACTTCCTTCAAGCCTTAGAAGTTTTTGATTCCAGTTACCCTTTGGCTTTAAAGATTTCAGAATTATTTTTCATTATTGGACTGAGAGGTATAACAGTTCGAGTTTGCTAGGTTCCGACACACGTAAGTGTTTCTAGAAACGAGAAGGCTAATTTACCGTCAAAGAATGCTTCAGCCGAGTTGCTACCAAAAAGGTATCCCATTCTCTGTGATGATTGTTTACCCAGAATTAAGAATTGATTTGTTATGATTGGCAAAGGCATTGGGATAGTTTTGTTGGAAATAAGTTGCGAGAAATATGGAATGTTATATCTTCTTGGAAGCGTAATATAATGCCCCGAAAGTGGGAGAGTACTCTTTATAGTCTTCCCATTGGTCAAACTCGGATGACACATGAATTTATGCTATCTGGAGTATTACAGCCATATTACGACGCCTTTATGGAACCCTTGACATGGAGGCTTTTGTTGACGGAATGCCCTACTTATGGTACAAAAATAAATAGACATCTATTCAAAGCTCTAGGTGAGGAGGGATGGTGCAACCTTGCAAAGATTCTTGGGCACGATGTATCGCACTATGCTATCGGTATTTTCAGTTCAACTTCATAAGCAGGTCATCTAAAAGCCCTATAACTTTTCAATGATATCTTTGCTTCTATGGTTATAATTGAATATCCTCTTATTCTGTAATTTTAATATCAGCATTCATGACCTTTGAAGTCAAGAAGCCAGGAAACCTCTGATTAATCAATCAATCAGAAGTTCAAACTAACAGCAAATGTTTTTATTTTGAACAGGCTGACATAAATCTTTTTATAGTTTGTATATGATTTTTGTTTTAATATTATTGTCCTTTTTTTAAAATATTACATTATAATTGTTCATTACTTCTCTTATGGCCTATTTATTTCCTTTCCTCACAAGGCTATTTATTCCATTTACAGCCCTTCGGTTTATAAACTATTACTTTCCTTACTAGGGTTGTAGCTTAGAGAGAAATATACAAATAATAATAATAATAATAATAATGATATACATATATACATATATATATATATATATATATGCATATATATATATCTAAGTATACAAATATATATATATATATATATATATGCATATATATATATCTAAGTATACAAATATATATATATATATATATATGTGTGTGTGTGTGTAAATTAAGGAGAAATTACTGAAATGAGGTTATGATTGGAGTTTAAAATGGAAGTAAGAAGAGCATATATGGGAAGAAAGGATGGAATGTGTGTTTGGGATAAAGACATAGGCAGAAAAGTGCATATTGAGTTTGTAAATTTTTATGAGGAGGGTAAAACAATACCAGCA
>NC_090767.1:30851063-30873563 GCF_036898095.1 Palaemon carinicauda
ATATAAAGGTCGTAACTGGATGATACCCTCAAAGATATTGTAAAGGGTTATATTTGTGAAACAATATAATAATACAAATCTAAATACATTATATATATATATATATATATATATATATATAAAATTTTTGACGGGTCGCCTACAGTAATGTTGTATATTATGAATCTAAAGACATTTATCCTGCCATAAACACCAAAGAACAAGTAGTGACTTTTGGCATGTATTAAAAGGCAAGCAAGATAAGCAAGGTATAAAGGCGTCAAAGTCCGTCGAAGATACAAACTTCGCAAGTATCAGACTTTTAAAGATGTACTTTCTTTTCCACTAATTGGGACTTGGATATGCACACACTTGGGTAAGACACTTCATATTTTTTTATTACTGACTAGTGTATGCGATCCGTCAATATTGACGGCTTAATATTTAGATAGATATACACACACATACAGATTGAACTAATTCCGGAGGCCGCTCCAAGGATCGTTACTTAGTGAAAGGCGAAGAACCTCCATCAACAATTCTGGCAAGGCTTCAAAATCAATGAAAAGTTAATAAGAGAGGATTTTCACCAGATTCTATTTCCACTGGTGCACTAAAAGGTAGATGAAAAACTCTAATTAAGTAAGTGTGTCTATTTATATATATATATATATATATATACATATATATATATATATATATATACTGTATATGTATATATATATATATACATATACAGTATATATATATATATATACATATACAGTATATATATATATATATATATGTGTGTGTATATATATATATATATATGTGTGTGTGTGTGTGTATATATATATATATATATATACATATATATATATATATATATATGTATATATATATATATATATATGAAATAGTGTTAAAAAGATAAATAAGGGTTATAGACGAACCTCTAGAGACAGTTAATGAATATACATACTTAGGAACTTAGTCAGAAATTAAAAGAAGGATAAGCATGTGATGGAGAGCATTTAGTAAACAAAATTATATTATGAAAAGTAATATACATCTTTCTCTAAAAAGAAGTGTATTTAATGAGATGGTCCTACCAGTACTGACTTGTACATCAGAATCTTTGAGTCTTACTTAAAGTCTTAGAACATAAGATAGTTATAACTCCAAATGCTATGGAAAGAATAATGAAGGGATTAACACAAAGTGGCAGGAAACAGCAACATGGATACGAGATCAAACTAAAGTAGAGGATATTCTAACATGTAAGAAACATTTTAGCTGAATGAATAACTTTAGACAAATAAACAGAATCCCTTCAAACAGAGAACAGGAATTGAACTAATAGAAGACAGCAAAAGGATAAAAAACCGTAATAGGCAAGCTACTGGTGAATCTAGGATTCCCATTTCAAAATCGTTCAAATTTCTTCTTAACAAAATCACACACAATACTGCAATTCTACATCTCACAAAAAATGTTAAAATATGCTTCCTCATCTCTGCCACATTCTTATATAAATGTAACAAAGGTATGATGAAATCATTTGGGCTGGGAAATAACACGCCATGAGTTATTCGTAGCCAATAGATAAAGCCAAAATGAAATATGAATGAAGCTGTAAAGGTCCTTAATCCCTAAAGACGACGAGTGAGGGAGGAAGAGAGCGACCACAAACACACGAAAAAGAGAGAGAGAGAGAGAGAGAGAGAGAGAGAGAGAGAGAGAGAGAGAGATTAGGGATGAGGTAACCCTTACCCTTTGATATGTTCATCTCGGAATCAACAACAGTCGAATTACTACCATGTACGTAATTTTCTATTTGATCCAATAGGCTAAAATTGGGTACAACAAGACGTGTCTACAGAGTTCTAAAACACTATTACACACACACACAAACACACAAACATGCTAATATTGGTATCAAGGGTAATTGTGTTTTCTTTCATTTCAAAACCAATGTGCCATTTGTTTACATGTTTCATATTGCGATTGACACAACTGAACAAATAATTAACATTATGCAATAAAATAAGACACATGATAATTAACCATGAACAAATAAATGTAAAGGTCTTCCACTGTTTATTCACAACATGATTGAAAAACAGAATTCATTAATGACTGGTAATAATTTCAAAAGGGCTTAAAATTGAACGAATCTAAAACACCATATCAATAAATTCAGTCAAGAGGAATTGAAATGTTTATTAAATTAATTTACTGTTCACTAGAAGCTCGAGTTTAATTGAATGAAATTACAACACTGTACTCATATTTCATAAAAAAAAAAAACGTTGCAGAAAGGCAAATTAATATCTGCCTCCAACAAATCATAAGAAGCCGTAACTAATATCATTACCACTACTAATATTATTGTCCTTTTTGGTTGGAGAAAGTATAGGGGTTGTGGCAGCCTATTGGAAACGCCCCTGTATGTCAATCTGTTGGACGGAGGTTCGAGACACGATTAAGCTCGAGAGTTTGTAGAAGTGTCTACATCACCATCGTTGCAGGGGGTGGGGGAGCCTATACAGTAAATCTACCTACTGAGACATCAGCAGCCATTACCTGGCCCTTCCTGGTCCTAGCTGGATGGAGAAGGCGTATGAGCGCTGATCGTGTGTATATGGTCAGTCTGTAGAACACTGTCCTATCCCTTACAGAGAATTATTGTTGACTTTATAATCTTTATTATCATAATCAATGTTATTATAATCATCATTATTAAGGGGAAGATCCAGCCAATCGTATCCCAAGCCAAAGGAGGACTGAAGAAGGTCCCAGCGCTCACTACCCGAGGCAAGTGTCATCACCAAGGCCAAGGTATAATGCGGTAACAGCACAAATCAATACCTTCAATACAAACTCGAGTTGACAAGCAACCACAGGCAGACACTTGGCAGTGTTCTTTCGATGTTAGCAATAGTTTATCGTCTTGTTTATTTGTTACAGTGGATAACTTGCTATTCATGTTAGTTATATACACATAATCAACCCCAATAAATAATCATCGTGTATATTCACTTGTGACCGTATGGAGACATTTGGGAGGACAGTAATAAAACCACATTCACAATACATGGAATAAAACAATTGTTTTTAAAAGAAATCCCATCCTGTGTTTACGATCATATGTCATCCTTACTAAAGTAGGTCATCATTTGTAAAGAGAAAAAAAAACAGTAAAAGAAAAACCCGTAACAAAGACAACACAACAGTATATCTATAGAAAAAGAAAATACAATTAATGGATAATTAAGAGGCAGCTAATATATTACTGCTAATTTTGATATGCAACATAAAATCAAACCAATACATGAAAATCCTATTGTAAAAAACAGTCGATTAAGGCCGTGAATTTCCAAGCGCAGCAGAATGAAACACGGAGGGAGGAAAGTATGCGAGCTCTATATTTAAAAAAAAAAAAAAAAAAAAAAAAAAAAAAAAAAAAAAGGTCACGAGGTTTTAATTCACACACAAATTACCATACAAAATTTATAATAATTGACAAAAGGAATAAAAGGAAATTTTTACAGGCATTTTACGGGTTGCCTAAGTATTAAATAAATAATCCAACGTTGAACTCGGTATGTGCTTAAGATAAGGTGCACCACCTGTGCGAGAACTGACTGGCGCATATAGGAGGAGAGGGAGTTAGGCATGACTGAACGTGGGTGTGACATGAGTCGAGGGTAGGTGTGAGGGCGTGCCTTGGGTGTGTGGTGCCTTGGAGAAGGAATGTTGAGCTATAGCGCCGATATTGATCGGAGCCCCTATAATTGGAGTAATTCAATTACATGTGTTGCTTTATTGCCTTTGTAAGGTCTTGCATGAGAGACCGGAACATTATGGGCGTGAAAGAAAGTATTAATGGACTCAATGTAATTCTATTCCAACTTTATATAAACACCTGCGTTTTTCTATGTATTAAGTCCTTCAAATATATATATATATATATATATATATAAATATATATATATATATATATATATATATTATATATATATATATATATATATATATTATTAATATTATCATTATTATTATTATTAATTGCTAAGCTACAACCCTAGTTGGAAAAGCAAAATGCTATAAGCCCAGGGGCTCCAACAGGGAAAATAGCCCAGTATGGAAAGGAAACAAGGAGAAATATTTCACAATAAAAAGAATATCTCTTATAAAAACTATATAAACTTTAACAAAACAAGAGGAAGAGAAATAGAATATTGTATCCAAGTGTACCCTTAAGCAAGAGAACTCTATGGCACTACCCAAGACTAGAGAACAATGGTTTAATTTTGGAGTGTCTCTCTCCTAGAAAAGCTGCTAGCCATGGCTAAGGAGTCCCTTCTACCCTTACCAAGAAGAAAGTGGCCATTGAAAAATTACAATGCAGTAATTAACCCCTTGGATGAAAAAGAATTGTTTGGTAATCTGTGTTGTCAGGTGTATGTGGACAGAGAAGAATATATAAACAATAATTACTCTACGGTAGTATCTATATAGTATATATAGACATAGTATATATATATATATATATATGTATATATATATATATATATATATGTATATATATATACATATATATATATATATATATACTGTATATATATATATATATATACAGTATATATATATATTATATATATATATATATATATATATATATATGTATATATATATATATACAGTATATATCTTTATATATATATATATATATATACTGTATATATATATATATATATATATATATATATATATATGTAACAGAACTGAATTCATTGAAATTCGCTGAATCATTCAAAAATTAGTATTTAGTTTCCAAGGTAGATATTATCTGACAATTCCTGGCCTTAGTGCCAGATGTTTTTGATGACACGAATTCTCCAAAATGGTAGTGGTCATACCCAGGATCTACGTCAATGCATCATCATCATCATCAGCCGTTATTAGTCACATGCAGAACAATGGCCTCAGACATGTCCTCCCACTTGCGCATGTTTTTGGTCGTTTTATGCCAGTCTACACCCGCGAACTTTCCTATTTCGTCAATCCATCGTCTTCTCTTCCTTCTCCTGTTTTTTTTTTTTTTTTTTTTTACAATCTCTAGGGACCCATTCAGCTATTCTTTATGTCCATTTATTATATGTCCTGCCCATGTCGATTTCTTTTTCTTATATGTTGTTAGAATATCCTCCACTTTAGTTTGCCCTCGTATCCATGTTGCTCTTTCCTGTCTCTCAGTGTTAATCCCATCATTATTCTTTCCATATCTCTTTGAGTTGTAACCAGCTATGTTCTGAGGCTTTAGTAAGGCCCCAAGTTTCTGATGCATAAGTTAATAATGGTAGGACTATCTCATTAAATATAGTTTTACATTTCCCAATCTCATTTGGTATGTCCTAAATACGCACATTCATTAACAATCTCTAGAGGTTCGTCCTTAACTCTTATTTGTTGTCTCTGCATTTCCATTCACAGTTTTTTTCATATTCATTTGCAGTCCTATATTTCTGGTTCCTCTATTCAAATTTTCTATAATCTTTTGTAATTCCTCTCCTGATTCACTAAACTAGTATATCATCTGCAAATCTTCAATCGTTAAGATATTTCCAATTAATATTAATTCCTAAATTTTCCCAATCTAAATTCTTATAAAACTTCTAGGCATGCTGTGAACAATTTAGGAGAGACAGTGTCTCCCTGTGTAATTTGCTTCTCTATCCGAATTTTCTCAATATCTTTAGGAAGTTTTAAGATGGCTGTACTTCCAATAGAGACATCTTCAGGTGTTTTAACATTAGATTCTCCTATTCCTTGTTTTCGAAGGGTTTTCATTACTGCTGAGGTTTTGACAGGATCAAAAGCCTTCTCATAATATATAAAGGCCATACATAGTGGTTTGTCCTACTTTGCGGATTTTTCCATTAGTTGGTTAATTACATGGATATGGTCAGTTGTTGAAAACCCACTTCTAACGTCTGCATGTTCTCTTGGTTGATGAAAGACTAGCAGTCTTTCTATTCAGGCTAATATGATCCTTGTAAATATTTTAGATATTACGGAAAATAAAGTTTTGTCTCTCCCCTTTTGTGAATTAATATATTGATAAAGTGTTTCCAGTCTGTAGGTATAGCATTCTTGCAGACATTTGGTGCATAGCTGTCTCTGATTATGTGATCACTTTAATTACGATACACAACTTCTCAAAAATAAGAATAATGATATCTAAATGATTACGAGACTTGTGTGGGGGAATTTTATATAATGTGAATGTAAAACAAAATAACATATTTGGAGTGTAAGTGATGTAAAGAAAGTATTAGAAAATAATCGTAAAGATCTCAATAATGGCAGTAGACTTTACATTTGGACGAATTACTTGTCAAAAAAGATCATTTAAGTAAATACTTGCACTTGAAGTTCGACATAATTAAAAGATATGAGGATATATCAACTTTATTAAATATTAATATTAATCAGATACCTTTCGATAGAGTGACGATTGCTGTCAATGCCCTAGAGACTGACCACATAGACTTATGATTAGCGCCCATGACCCCTCCCCACCCAACCTAGGATCAGAGGGGCCGGGCAATGGCTGCTGATGACCTATAAGACCTATAAGCTCCCCCAAACACCCCCTCCTTAGCTCACAAGGATGGTGAGATTGCATCGACCAAAGAAACTAACGAGTTTGGGTTGGACTCGAACACCAGTCTAGTGTTCACCAGTCATGGACGTTACCACATCGGCCACCACAGCCCCAGTGTCGGAGTTGTATTGAAAGTTTAATTTGCTGCATCATTCTATATATTTGTATACTTACACACACAAATATACTTGAGGGTGTGTGTTTGAAGTAGGAGTGACTGGGTGTAACAATGTACTGTATATAAGAAAATTCTCATTGTAGTATATTACAGATCTAGTTTATTCAAAACTTAAATTCTCTCTCTCTCTCTCTCTCTCTCTCTCTCTCTCTCTCTCTCTCTCTCTCTCTCTCAGTGATTAGAATTTGTTTGTCTGTTTTCAGGTTTAAATAATATTTCTGCGCAATAATATCACCAGAACGAATGAAATCATTCAATATGGGTGAATGCCCGCATGATCGATTAAATCTCAGATATATCAACGAATAAGATTTTTTGCCATGAAAATCCTATTATCCTTAGTAATAGGAATAAAATCCTAATTTACTTAGGATCCCTAATTTCTGATAAGTGAAGCCCTTTTCGGCCAGCTTGGCCACTCAATTCTATTCAAAACAAGCTACTGATGTTAGGTGAAGATGGTTTTATGTCACCAAGAGTTCTTACTTCCCATGCAGTATCTATTTGATATCATTACAGAAAGTAATTATTACACAGTTATGATAATTGAGACAGAAGAACACGATCACTTACATATGAATTTACGTAATCAATTTCTTACAAACATACATTATGCATACACACACACAAACACTGGGGATTATAATTACCCAAAGCATATATATATATATATATATATGTGTGAGTGTGTGTATGTAATATATATATATATATATATATATATATATATATATATATATATATTGTTAGGTTAAGTGGCTTTGTTGGAACAAGAGTATTCCGCTTGTTTATTAGTATTGCTTGTTTGATAATCACCACTAACCTGTTGTTCTTTTTCTTGAGGGTCAAGTGAGTTGACGTGTGTCGGAAGATGTCCGATAACAGTCAGTCAGTCAGTCAGTCAGTCAGAGGCAGTCAGGTATGCTTACCTGTGGACCAGTACGTGGCAGCGTCGGGTACTTGATACCTGGCTATTTGATTTGAAGCCGTCGGAGTCGGACGGAGTATGACCTTCGAGTTGGAGGTCGGCACCCTTTGGCCAGTATTGGCGTGTTTTCGTCGTCGAGAGGACGACGTGTCAAGTGTGATCTCATTGGGCAGCAGCTTTAGCCGGAATTAGTGCGTTTTCGTCGTATGGAGGACGACGTCATGTGGAGTGTGGCGCCCCTGGGCATCATTAGTGTATTTTCGTCAGCTGGGGAACGACACTGTGTGGAGGGTTAACCTCATTGGCAGCGTGAAGCTGTATTGATGACCTTGTGTATAGGTTTGTCTGTTGTTGATATGTCGTAAGCTGTATTCTCCTTAGGTGGAGTGGGACCTTTTGTAGGTTGACCTAATGATGCCTTGTTTTGCCTAATTCACGGAATTGTTTAGAAGTCACACATTTAAATTATGTAATATTTTACTGCTTTCTTACGATGTTTATTATTGTCATATTTTGAATGATTTAACTGTCTTTATATTTCATTTTGATGACTAATTTTGAGTATATTAATTATTTGGAGTAATACTGCTGGTTCATTTTGAATGTCTTTAGTTTTGTGTATGATTAATTATTTCTTTGAATAACTTTGTATATAAGGATGCAAATAATCTGTAAATTGACTTTGTGTTAATGTTAATTATTTTGACTTGACTTGCTGACTCATTTGTACAAAAGTGTAAATATGTAATTTTAATAAATTAGTTTAAGGTCACTTTATTTTGCTTTAGTTCCTCCCTCCGTTGCTTGTCTCTATCTCTGCCAGTTTTTCCAGTCCCGAATGCCTTAAAACTTTAAGAACCTAATGAACCATTAAGTCGGTTCGTAACATATATATATATATATATATGTGTGTGTATATATATATATATATATATATCATACATACTTATACCAAGGAACTTCCTCCAATTTTGGGGGGTAGCCGACATCAAACAAATGAAACAAAAAAGGGGACCTCTCCTCTCTACGTTCCTCCCTGCCTGACAAGGGACTCAACCGAGTTCGGCTGGTACTGCTAGGGCTGCCAAAGCCCACCCTCCACCTTTATCCACCGCAGATGAAGCTTCATAACGCTAAATTCCCTACTGCTCCTACCTCCGCGGTCTTCCAAAGCACTGGAGGAAGTAACATAGTCTACCGGAACTGCGTCACAATCGCTCGCCATTCATTGCTATTTCTAGCACGCTCTCTTGCCTCTCTCACATCTATCCTCCTATCACATAGAGCTTTCTTCACACCATCCATCCACCCAAACCTTGGCCTTCCTCTTGTACTCCTCCCATCAACTCTTGCATTCATCACCTTCTTTAGCAGACAGCCATTTTCCATTCTCTCAACATGGCCAAACCACCTCAACATCTGTCTCTCCTTCACTTTCATTCCCCACACCTCCGATCCATACATCACAGTTGGTACAATCACTTTCTTATACAGAACTCTCTTTACATTCATGCCCAACCCTGTAGTTTTTACTACTCCCTTAACTGACCCCAACACTTTGCATCCTTCATTCACTCTCTGACGTACATCTGCTTGCACTCCACCATTTGCTGCAACAACAGACCCCAAGTACTTAAACTGCTCAACCTCCCCAATTAACTCTCAATTCAACATGACATTCAACCTCCCACCACCCTCCCTTCTCGTACATCTCATAACCTTACTCTTACCCACATTAACTCTCAACTTCCTTTTCTCACAAACCCTTCCAAATTCTGTCAATTATCGGCCAAGCTTCTCCTCCGCGTCTGCAACCAGTACACTATCATCCGCAAACAACAACTGATTTACTTCCCATTCATGGTCATTATCATCTACCAGTTCCAATCCTCGTTCAAGCACTCGAGCATTCACCTCTCTCACCACTCCATCAACATACAAGTTAAACAACCACGGGGACATCACACATCCCTGTCTGAGCCCCACTCTCACCGGAAACCAATCGCTCACTTCATTTCCTATCCTAACACATGCTTTACTACCTTTGTAGAAACTTTTCCCTGCTTGCAACAACCATCCACCAACTCCATATAACCTCATCACATTCCACATTGCTTCCCTATCAACTCTATCATACGCTTTCTCCACATCCATAAACGCAACATACACCTCCTTACCTTTTGCTAAATATTTCTCGCATATCTGCCTAACTGTTAAGATCTGATTCATACAACCCTTACCTATTCTAAAACCACCCTGCAATTCTAAGATTGCATTATCTGTTTTATCCTTAATCCTATTAATCAGTACTCTACCATACATTTTTCCCACAACACTCAACAAACTAATACCCCTTGAATTACAACACTCATGCACATCTCCCTTACCCTTATATAGTGGTACAATACATGCATAAATCCAATCTACTGGTACCATTGACAACACGAACACATATTAAACAATCTCACCAACCATTCAAGTACAGTCACACCCCCTTCCTTCAACATCTCAGCTCTCAATTATCCATCCC
This sequence comes from Palaemon carinicauda, assembly GCF_036898095.1. Classification (NCBI taxonomy): domain Eukaryota; kingdom Metazoa; phylum Arthropoda; class Malacostraca; order Decapoda; family Palaemonidae; genus Palaemon; species Palaemon carinicauda. The sequence continues at coordinate 30,861,334 of NC_090767.1, forward strand.
AGAGGCTTTTCCTACTGTCGTCTAATCTAGTGATCTCCTCACTTCCTCTCTTGTAATGTCTCTGTCTTTCTCATCTCCCATCACCAGCACCTCAACACCTGGAACAGAAATTATATCAGCCTCCCTATTATCCTTAACATTCAGTAAAGTTACAAAATATTATGCCCATCTTTTCATTGCCTACTCTCCTTTTAACAACCTTCCATTTCCATCTTTCACTGTCTCTTCATTTCTTGAACCAGCTTACCTTACTCTCTTCATTTCTTGAACCAGCTTTCCTTACTCTCTTCACTTCTTTCCAAAACTTCTTATTCTCTTTATATGATTGACCAGATCCCTGACCCCACTTCAGGTCAGCTGCCCTCTTTTCCTCACTTACCTTGCGCTTTACTTCCACATTTTCCTCTCTATATCTTTCATACTTCTCTACATTATTATTCTGCAGACATTCTTCAAAAGCCCTCTTTTCCTCTTCCACCTTTACCATCACTCCTTCATTCCACCACTCACTGCCCTTCCTCATGCTGCCTCTAACAAACTTCTTGCCATACACATCACTTGCAATCGCAATATATATACATATATGTACCGGTCCCGGACAATTCGTCCAATGACAATTGGTCCAATGACGATAGGTCCAAAATCAATTGGTCCTATGGGATCATTGGCCCAAAATCAATTGGTCCAATGGGATTATTGACCCAATATTAATTGGTTCAACTGGATTATTGGTCAAATATTAATTGATCCAACAGAATTATTGTTCAAATATTAATATATTGTATATTAAAATATTAATACTGAAAATTTTAATACAGGAATTAAGGAATAAAAATTAAATGAAATAATATAATTTATTTTATTTTATAAGTCAGAAATTAATAACTTGGTTATGCACATATTCAGAACACAAAATCAAAGTTTCACATTGAAGATTTAACCTGTAATAATGAATTAAAGATTAAAAATAGAAAGAAATAAAATCTAATTTATTGGATAGGTCCGAATTTAAAACCTCAGGTTATGAGCTATCGCTCGTAAAAAATCTAACGTTTCATAATTATCTTTCCCAGAAAACACAGTTAAAAGCCTTTGTTAACGTTCAGCATCTTTTATCTTTAATTTGCGATTTAATTCTCCACGAACGATGCATTCCATTTCGTCCTCCGTATATATATATATATATGTGTGTGTGTGTGTACATATATATATATATATATATGTGTGTGTGTGTGTGCGTACACACACACACACACACACACATATATATATATATATATATATATATATATATATATATGTGTGTGTACATATATATATATATATATATATATGTACACACACACACATATATATATATATATATATATCTATATATATGATAAATTTTGCACATTTAGACGTGTTTTTCATATTCAAATAAGCCATATATATTTGTGATACATTAATGTCTGGATTCTCTTAACGACCTCGGGATCAGAGCCCCAGGCGAAATCACACAAAGACAAGAGCTTGTGTCCGGCTGGGAATCGAACCCTGGTCGGCAAGCTTGTATAGACAGTGACTAAACCACTTGGTCACGAAGAAAGATAAAAGTCTGTGGCAATTCAGCCATGCATTTAATCCAAGGAACATGAAGCCAAACAATTAAGCCAAGCTTCTTTAGGCCAGGCAATTCAGCCAAGCATTTAATTCAAGATACATGAAGCCAGCTAATTAAGTCATGCATCTTCAGGCCTGGCAATTAAGCCAAGCCTTTAATCAAAGCTTTAGGAAGCCTAGAAATTAGGCAAAGCTTTTTCAGGCCTGGCAATTAAGCCAAGCATTTAATTCAAGCAGCATGATGCTAAACAATTAAGTCAAGCTATTATATGCCAGGCAATTAGGCCAAGCCTTTAATTGAAGAACCATGAAGCCAGAGCCAGACAATTAAGCCTAGGTTCTTTAGGCCAGGCTATGAGCCAAGCCTACTGTATATTCCAAGCAGCAGGAAGCCAGACAATTAACTCAAGCTTCTCTGGGCCAGGCAATTAATCCAAGCCTTTAATCCAAGATGCATGAAGCCAAACAATTAAGCCAAGCTTTTTGAAGCCAGGCAATTAAGGCAAGCATTTAATCCAAGAAGCATGAATCCAGACTATTAAGTCAAGCTTTTTTATCCCATGCAATTAAGCCAAGCCTTCAATCTAAGCAGCATAAAGCCAGACAATTAAGAAAAGCCTCTTCAGGCCAGGCAATTAAGCCAAACCAGTAATAAAAAAGCATGAAGCCACACAATTAAGCCAAGCCTCTTTAGGCCAGGCAATGAAGTCAAGCCTATAATTCAATAAGCAAGAAGCCAAAGAATTAAGCCAAGCATATTTGGGCCATGCAATTAAGCCAAACCTTCAATCCAAGCAGCATTAAGCTAGACAATAAAGTGAAGCTTCTTTATGCCAGGCAATTTAGCCAAGCCTTTAATCCACGCAGCATAAGCCAGAAAATTACCCCAAGTTTGGTTAGGCAAGGCAAATAAGCCAAGCCTCTAATCAAGGCATCATGAAGCCAGACAATCAGGCTGAGCTTCTTTAGGCCAGGCAATTAAGACAAACATTTGATCCTAGAAGAATGAAGCCAGACAATTAAGGTAAGCTTCTTTAGGCCACTCAGTTAAGCCAAGCATTTAATACAAGCAGCATGAGGCCAGAAAATTGAGCAAAGCTTCTTTAGGCCAGACGATTAAGCCAAGCATTTAATCCGAGCAGCATGAATCAAGACAATTAAGCCAAACTTCTTTAGGTGTGGCAATCAAGCCGAGCCTTTAATTTGAGCAGCAAGAAGCCATAAATTAAACCAACTTTTTTAGGACAGAACATTAAGCTAAGCTTCTTTAGACCACGCAATAAAGCTAAGCCTTTAATCCAAGAAGCATGAAGCAAGAAAATCAAGCCAAGCTTCTTTAGGCCAGGCAATTAAGCCTAGCTATTAATTCAAGCAGCATGAAGCCAGAGAATTGAGCCAAGCTTCTTTAGGCCAGGATATAAAGCCAAGCATTTAATCCAAGAAGCATGAAGCCAGACAATTAAGTCAAGCTTCTCTGAGCCAGGCAATTAAGCCAATCATTCAATCCAAGTATCATGAAGCCAGACAATTAATTCAAGTTTCTGTAAGCCAGGAAGTTAAGCCAAGCATTCAATCCAAGAAGCATGAAGCCACACAATCAAGTCAAGCTTCTCTAGGCCAGGCAATTAAGCCGAGCCTTTAATCCAAGCAGCGTAAAGCCAGAAAATTAAGTTAAGCTTCTTTATTCTAGGTAACTAAGCCAACATTTAATCCAAGAAATATGAAGTCAGACACTGAAGTCAAGCTTCTTTAGGCCAGGCAATTAAGCCAAACATTTGATTAAAGCAGCAGGAATCCAGAAAATTAAGTCAAGCTTATTTAGGCTAGGCTATCAAGCCAAGGATTTAATCCAAGAAGCATGAAGCCAGACAATCGAGTTTAGCTTTTTCAGGTTAGCCAATTAAGCCAAGCATTTAATCCATGCTCCAATAAGACATAATTAAGCCAAGCTTTTTTTAGGCCAGGCAATTAAGACAAGCCATTAATCCAAATATCATGAAGCCAGACAATTAGTATATTTCACGAAGGAGAATTACGGTTTTCAAAATCTTTTAAGGGTAGGCTCCACTTTGTAGAGCTGATTTTTGCTCAATTTTTTTTTCTTTGCTAAAAGTCTTCCTTTCGCCTATCAGAAAGCCTCTATAATGCCCCCCATGGTCGTCAACGCCCCCCTTATGTTCATAGTAAAAATAAGAAATATCATTAGTAATTGTGTAATTTTTATAGTTTACCTCTCAAAAATTGGTCGAAGTCATTTTCTAATATCAGTTTCATCAAAGAAAATCAGTTCAGGTGTGACTATGAGATTATCTCCCATCTCCCTGTGTCATCAGAAAAAAATTGCTTTTTCACGTTTATTTTTTTTCGGGAGGGGTGGATTTCTTTGCTTGTCCTGCTCTTATGCCTTAAGTAATATAATGTTTAGATGTTTTAGGCTATCAAGTGACATAATACCTACAAATACACAGAAGGTTTTGTCCCTAAATCGAGATTTTAATTTTTGGTGAATATCTATTTCAGGGTTACGCTCCATCATCGGCTTGGCTTTCACTAAAGTTATTGCTCGTTTTTTTTCTTGCTGTGTGCTTATTTACTGTTCGAGTTGGATAAATCTTTGTGTGCATGTTCCAGGTGGATAAACAAACATACCTACAGAACGAAATTTCAATTCAAGACAGTAGTTTCTCACCGATCACCAAATAACATTCAAGTCGCTGGCAGCGATTTTCACATTTGTATTCATAAAATACTTTATTTTCCCTGTAGGATGATAAAACTCATAGAGGATATGCCTTATTATAGTGCTAATAATGCCTGGAAATTTCATTACGATTGGCACCCCTACAAAGTGGAGTCTCTGGTTTATCCCAAAACTAGTCCAAGGATTTAATTTCTTATCAGCTGGGATATAGAAACTAATAATAGCTTCATGAATCCGTTGTCTTAAGGTGATTGGCCTTGAAGATAATTTTTTCTTAGGAAAGGCCAATTTTTCAATATTCAATTAATGAATATAAAATAAATAATAACATTTAGCTGTTCTTGAGATTAACAAAATATGGAGGGAATAACTGCTAAGGCGATCATGGCCAAAAATGAAATGAATCGAAGAATACTTACAAGATTATTATGTAGAATTTGGCCTGAAGAGGCAAAAGTTAATGAATAGGAGCTAGGAGAGTTCGAAAAATGGCTAAAAAAGGAGATTTGACAGATTGTAATAATTACAGAGACATCACATTACCTCAGTTGTCATGGAAACATATAATGTACCTATTCTACAGAGAGAAAGAATGAGGAAAAGCTGAGAGATTAACTAGTGGGGTTTAGTAAAGGTAGAACATTTTAAGACATGTTGTACAGCAATATGTAGTATATAGGAGGACAACTTCTGATGGCATTTGTGGACTATGAAAAAGCCTTTGATAGTGAGCATTGGCCAATTTTGTGGAAAGTTCTTCGTTTTTATGGAGTTCCTCTTAGATATGTGAATTTGAGCATAGTAAATACAAAGATAATTATATTGGAGTCCTATCAAATGAAATTCCCGAGGATATCATATTATTCAAAGGGAATGTGTTATCACCTATGTTGTTTATCCTCCTCATGGACTTTGTAATGCATAGAAAAGTTGGAGATGGTGTAGAAGGATTGGGCTGGATTGGTAATAGGGAACTTGATGGGTCCTAGAGTATACGGATAAAGCTGACATTAGTAAAATACCCCAGTATATTCAATGCTTGTTTACCGGAATGCATGAAATACCTCAGGAGGTTAGGCTCTAAATAAATATTGAAAGAAACATATGATGAGAACGTAATATCCAATTGAAGAGGAAATATAATTGCGGGGAGAAAGGATTAATGTGGTAAAATTATTCAAATATTTAGGACCGTGAACTATGGTCACTAAAACAGGTTTTTTTAGAATTGGAGTTTAATAGAGGATTGAAAATAAAAACAAAACCGACAATGGCTATGTCAAATAAAATTCAAGAATCAAATCCTCTGAAACTTCATATAAAAATCAGGCTATTGTGACGGAGCCGAGAGAGGGTTGTGAAATCAAAGGCAGATTGGAAACGACTGAGTTATATATTAAGGAACACTCTTCTTTATATACAAAACCTCAAGGCAACAGGACGTAACATGTTCGAGACACAGACAATGTTCAGAGCAAAACAGCAGACATGAATTTTCATGTTCGTTTGAGTGCGAGGGAAGAGCGAAGATACAAGCGTATTATATACAAAAGGAATTATGTACAATTGTGTGACACACGGTTGGTACATGGCTCCCCCTCTAAAAATGACATACTGAACATGTTAAATAGGTGCCCTGAATCTGGAGAGGTAGTAGTAAAAACTGCGCCGTTTAGCGTCAGTGAGTGGCTCTAGAAGTCGTTGGTTTGGGTGCGACCGAGTGGTGGATGATGGGTGGCTGTTGCCGCTCCGGCTCGTCACTGGGTAGGCGAGTGTGTCCTACGGCATTCATAGGCGTGTGTGTCCTACGGCATTCATAGGCGTGTCCTACAGCATTCATAGGCGAGTGTGTCCTACGGCATTCATAGGCGTGTGTGTCCTACGGCATTCATAGGCCTACGGCAATCATAGGCGTGTGTCCTACGGCATTCATAGGCGTGTCCTACGGCATTCATAGGCCTACGGCGTTCATAGGCGTGTATGTCCTACGGCATTCATAGGCGTGTATACGGCATTCACGTCAGCTTCGGTTGAAGTTGAATAGATGACCTCTTCGTCACGAGTGGAGGCGTTGATGGAGGTTTGAAAGTCATGAAGTGGGTTCACATCACGAGGAGAGCCGTCTGCGGCAGGATGCAGGCGAGTGATACTGGTAATTTTCCCGAGGGTGAGCGAAGCCCTTTGGTCCCCCAACGGTTGTTGAGAGAGCTGAAAAGGCGTTGCTATATGGGCGGCTGGCGACGGCGAGTACTGCTGCAGAAGGTATGCGTTGACAGCGTCATAGTAACGGTGAGAGGTGGAGGGGGGGGTGGGGTGGGAAGCGGGAGGAGCGAGTCACTCCGGGGTCACCAATGTGACGGAGCCGAGAGAGGGTTGTGAAATCAAAGGCAGATTGGAAACGATTGAGTTATATATTAAGGAACACTCTTCTTTATATACAAAACCTCAAGGCAACATGTTCGAGAGACAGACAATGTTCAGAGCAAAACAGCAGACATGAATTTTCATGTTCGTTTGAGTGCGAGGGAAGAGCGAAGATACAAGCGTATTATATACAAAAGGAATTATGTACAATTGTGTGACACACGGTTGGTACACTATATATCAGTTTAGTGATATCGGTGTTATTGTAAGGACATGAATCGGGGTACGACAACGCAACAATATCCAACAAATTTGGTACATTTAAGAACAAAACCCTGAGAAGAGGATTGAAAATGACACTATAAGAGAGATTACTCGAATGCCTTATGTGGAAGAGATCATGGTGAGGGGCAGATGGAGATGGTTTGGTCAAGCTCTTTGCACCACCCAAGAGATGTTAGTTCAACAAACTTTAGAATCAGCTCCATAGGGGACTGGAAGAATTGGGAGACCCAGACCTTCATGGCTGAAGACAATGGAGCGTGAAGTATGAGATGATGATTGGTGAAGTATATATTTAAAAGCTCAAGACAGAGAAGACTGGTGAAATTTAACTAATGAATATATATATATAAATATATATATGTATATATATATATATATATATATTAATATATATATATACATATATATATATATATATATATAAATTTATATATACATATATGTATATATATATAAATATATATATATATATATATATAATAACATATATATATATATATATATACTGTATATATAAATACACACACATATATATATATATATATAGATATATATATATATATATATATGCATATATATTCATATATATATGTATATATATATATATATATATACATATATATATATATATATACATATATATATATATATATATGTATATATATATATATATATATGTATATAAATAAGTATATATATATACATATATATATGTATATATATATATATATATATGTATGTATATATATATATATGTATATGTATATATATATATATATATATTTATTTATTTATAAATATATATATATATACATATGTATATATATATATATATATATACTTAGGTATAGATATTCAATATATATATATATATACATATATGTGTAGGTATATATATATATATATACATATGTGTGTAGGTATATATATATATATATATACCTAGGTTTGCTGAAGGTAATCATCTACTCCTTAGTTTGCAATCTGGTTTTCATAAAGACGTTGGAGCATGTGATGCCCTTCTTACAATCTCCAATGCTGTACAGAAATCCCTTGATTGTGGTTGGGAAGTTTGTATAATTGGCCTTAATTTTAGTGCTGCCTTTGACGGTGTTAATCATGAGGCCCTTGTTTTCAAACTCAAACAGTTGGGGGTGGGTGGGTCGTTTCCTAGCATTATTATTGAATTTTTAAGTAATATAGCTCAATGAGTTGTTGTTGATGGGCGCCATACTGAGTATAGGAATGTGATATCCAGTGTTCCACAGGGTTGTGTTCTCGGCCCATTACTTTTCATACCATATACACATGACATGTGGTTTGGCCTAGAAAACATATTCTTCAATATGAACACAATTAAGTCAGGTGGTTTAGAAAACTTTTGAAATAAGAGAGACATGTAATAGATGATGACCTAAATGTCTTTCTGTCTGTTAATTCCATATTATAATGTAGATGAAAAATACTCTCATTTTGAAATGACGGAAGTTATTGTGTTGTCTATAAAGTAATTTGCTTTAAAGAAATTTTCCTCGTTGAACGTTTAGGGTAACACAGTCTTTTGCTTTTTATCTCCTCGACATTTCTTAGCTAAAAATTATCATGTTATAAAACTTTTTTCTTAGTTTGGATAGACCTCTCAATTCAGAAAAAAGGTAATGTAATCTTAAAAGACGAATTTGGGAGAAAGACTAAGTTTTCCCCTGTGCCAAAACTTAGCCCGTGAGTACAATGTTTTTGGCAATATTCTGACTATTTTCAGAACTACCAGGCCAGATACACTAATTGTTCTAAACCTAATTTTATCAATAACCGAATATTCCTTTCTTGAGCGCTGAGGTCTACCCGCAATTTTCTCTGAAGGTCGTTAAATTCCTAAATTGTTTTTTAATATTGTATTGTATAATATGAGGGTCGTTCCATAGGGCTGGGTTTGCTGCATATGTCCTTCAAGTTGGTGAGAGGAGAGGGAGAGGCGTGGCTCATGGGAGTATGGGGGGGGGGGATTGTCAAGATGTGTTCAGTCTACTTTTGATTTTCCACACTATAGGCGGTGTGGGGAGTGGGGAGGGGGAGCGTAGTGAAGATACATTAACAAGATGAAAGTGGATACTCATCGCTATGATCGGCTAAGTTATACTAGTCAAGGTCGCCCATACTATGTTGGTTACCTTTGAGCTTTCAGACCAGTCCCCCACCATCACTAATCCACAGTGACTAGCAGGGTGCAGGTAGTGACATCCCATTGAAGGGGGGTTAAAATCTCTGGACTTGAAAAGGTCACAAATGGTAATTGAAGATTTTGCTGTGTTACTAGAAGATATATAAAGAAAAAAATATTTGGGATATAATGATAAGAGTGAAATTAGAACTTGGGAATAATAGATTGCCATGTATTTCGCTTATGAAAACATGGAAAAAAAAATAGTAAGGTAATATGGAAAAAAATGATCAGAACTAGAAATAAATTCACAGGATTAATCTTGAACTAAGTCAAAAGTCTAAACTGAAGATCATTCAAACATATCCATCAACAACCTCCCATAAAGAGGAAGAGACAGTAAATTTTATGAAGATCTAATAATAAATATTAAAAAGAAAAACGAGACTCAATTTAGGTTTTTTTTGGTTATTTAAATGGTAGATTGTGTCAAAAGAGAGTAGAATCAACAGTGGGTGAATAATAGTTTGCACAAGGAATGGCAGACGACACATTCTTGTATGATTAGCTGAAAGAAACAATCTTAAAATCAAGAACAACTGTTTATATTAAAAGGGACATAGAAAAGGGACATAGAGAAGCCCAAATGCAAAAACGAGAAACAAAACAGATTTTATTTTTAGTGAAAAAGCAATTTAGTTTAAGATATAATAGTGTTAAACAAATTAAAATCAAGCGATGAAATTGACAAGAAGTAAAGAAGATATGGGCAGTAATCTCACAAAAACTATATCGTATTCAGCTACAAGAGATATTAGTATAAGTTTTTAAAAGAGATCAAAGAAAACTATAAAATAGACCCAAAAAAAACTACGGTACTAGAGATTAGATTAGAAATAGGAATAACCTACACACACACAAAAAAAAAAAAGTGAAACAGAACAAACCCACAAACTAACTGAACACTCAAGACATTCATCAGTACCAAAATAGAGGAAACATTAAGAAAGGAAGAAGCATTCATTCATTCATTCACTCATTCATTCATTCATTAAAGATTGTCTTTAATTGAAATTTGCTTTATTTACTTCGTAAGAGGGAGTTTTATAAGGTTAAAAAGGGTCAGATAACTTGCGTTAATACAAGTGAGATTATAAGCTATGTTACATTTAGATAGCAAGAGCTTATAAGGTAGCGCCAAATTAGTGGTAGTTTCGATTGAACTGTTTATCCTCCTTCAGCAGCCTGGAATTTGGTTTCCAGATGGGGGGAATGACAATATGCCATGCTTCTCACGGGATGGCTTCTGCAGAGCTGGTGCCTCGTCCTTACCTATAAGAAATCCCGTATAACTGAATGAGGGACAGGTCCCTCTTGCTGCTACTAAGCAAAACAACAGGGGTAAAAATGGGGCTACTTTCGCTGGAGAGTTATGGGGTCCTTTGACTGGCCAGAAGGTACTATATTGGATTCTTCTCTCTGGTTACGGCTCTTTCCCTTTGTTTACACATACACCGAATAGTCTGGCCTATTCTTTACAGATTCTCCTCTGTCCTCATAAACCTGACCACACTGAGATTACCAAACAATTCTTCTTCACCCAAGGGGTTAACTACTGCACTGTAATTGTTCAGTGGCTACTTTCCTCTTGGTATGGTAAGCAGCTCCTTTAGGAGAAGGACACTCCAAAATCAAACCATTGTTCTCTAGTCTTGGGTAGTACCATAACCTCTGTACCATGGTCTTCCACTGTCTTTGCTTAGAGTTCTCTTGCTTGAGTGTACACCCGGGCACTTTATTCTATATAGTTTTATTCCTCTTGTTATGTTAAAGCATTTATAGTTTATATAGAAAATATCAATTTTAATTTTATTATTGTTTAAAAATATTTTATTTCTCTTTGCTTCCTTTCCTCACTGGGCTATTTTCCCTGTTGGGGCCCCTGGGCTTATAGCATCCTGCTCTTTCAACTAGGGTTGCAGCATACCAAATAATAATAATAATAATAATAATGATAATAATAATGATAATAATTGGCTGGCATGGCAATGGAGAAAGAGGCCCCAGTCGTGTGGCTCTTCTTTAGGTCCACGAAAAATTGGTTGATAGATATTGCCTATCGAGTGGGAGAAAAAGTGTTATGGCAGCGAGTCTTATGGACTTAGGAGATCGTGGGAATGAATGATAAGCAATTTAGTTTGAGGCAGAAGAATAGGGCATAAAGTTTCCTAAGCAACAGATTAAGCGATAGGGAGTAGCTGAGGAGGGAGAGAGCTGAAAAAAAGGCAGAAGAAATTGTGGAAGAAAAAAGAATTTATTATTCAAAAAATAGAGTTATTCATTAAAATAACGAACTGATTAAGGTGCTCAATTATAAAACGTAAAGAGTAGGAGATATAACCTACGTTATCGTGGAAATATCCAAGACGGGGGGGGAGGGGGGGCATTGTGAAATTGCACTGGGACAAATTTCCGCTCGTATAGGACAAGTGGGAATATGAAGGAAGTACAATGGAACATTTCAGAAGGAAATTGGCGGCTGGTATCCCACTGTTGCGCGAGGAGGGGAGGAGAGAAGGAACAGGGAAAGGGGAGGGGGGAGGTATGAGTGAGAGGGGGAGTAGGGAAAGGGGGAGAAAGAGAGGGGGGAGACAGGAGGGGGATTAGGGGAGGTTATACAAATGGATATTGTCGAGAGGCGACTGAAGGTTAAGTTACAAAATGGAACTTTTAATGAGCGATCGAAAGTTGATATAGAGAAACTAAGATACAAAGTTTAAACCAACAAAATTGTATGTTGTATTACGTGGATAAGAGAGAGAGAGAGAGAGAGAGAGAGAGAGAGAGAGATGGTAATAAAAATCTATATAATTGAAATTCAAAATGAGCTGTTAGATGTGTCATGCTTATTCTCTCTCTCTCTCTCTCTCTCTCTCTCTCTCTCTCTTCCTTTATTTACTTTACTTCAAGTGCTGCTTATGTGCTCATGTATAGCAAGGGAACCCTATTCTTAACAGGAGATCCAGTGTCGATTAATGATGTTCATTCGGGAGCATTTAATATTTCACAATGCGTATTACTCGCTTACTGTTAGATCATCTCTCTCTCTCTCTCTCT
>NC_090767.1:30878563-30894791 GCF_036898095.1 Palaemon carinicauda
GTTGGTGAGATTGTTTAATGTGTGTTTTGTGTTGTCAATGGTACCAGTAGATTGGGTCTGTGCATGTATTGTACCACTATATAAGGGTAAGGGAGATGTGCATGAGTGTTGTAATTCAAGAGGTATTAGTTTGTTGAGTGTAGTTGGAAAAGTGTATGGTAGAGTACTGATTAATAGGATTAAGGATAAAACAGAGATGCAATCTGGGAAGTACAGGGGGGTTTTAGAAGAGGTAGGGGTTGTATGAATCAGATTTTTACAGTTAGGCAGATATGCGAGAAATATTTAGCAAAAGGTAAGGAGGTGTATGTTGCGTTTATGGATCTGGAGAAAGCATATGATAGAGTTGATAGGGAAGCAATGTGGAATGTGATGAGGTTATATGGAGTTGGTGGAAGGTTGTTGCAAGCAGTGAAAAGTTTCTACAAAGGTAGTAAAGCATGTGTTAGAATAGGAAATGAAGTGAGCGATTGGTTTCCGGTGATAGTGGGGCTGAGACAGGGATGTGTGATGTCGCCGTGGTTGTTTAACTTGTATGTTGATGGAGTGGTGAGAGAGGTGAATGCTCGAGTGCTTGAACGAGGATTAAAACTGGTAGACGAGAATGATCATGAATGGGAGGTAAATCAGTTGTTGTTTGCGGATGATACTGTACTGGTAGCAGACACAGAAGAGAAGCTTGACCGACTAGAGACAGAATTTGGAAGGGTGTGTGAGAGAAGGAAGTTGAGAGTTAATGTGGGTAAGAGTAAGGTTATGAGATGTACGAGAAGGGAAGGTGGTGCAAGGTTGAATGTCATGTTGAATGGAGAGTTACTTGAGGAGGTGGATCAGTTTAAGTACTTGGGGTCTGTTGTTGCAGCAAATGGTGAGAGTGGAAGCAGATGTACGTCAGAGAGTGAATGAAGGTTGCAAAGTGTTGGGGGCAGTTAAGGGAGTAGTAAAAAATAGAGGGTTGGGCATGAATGTAAAGAGAGTTCTATATGAGAAAGTGATTGTACCAACTGTGATGTATGGATCGGAGTTGTGGGGAATGAAAGTGATGGAGAGACAGAAATTGAATGTGTTTGAGATGAAGTGTCTGAGAGTATGACTGGTGTATCTCGAGTAGATAGGGTCAGGAACGAGGTGGTGAGGGGTGAGAACGGGTGTGAGAAATGAGTTAGCGGCTAGAGTGGATATGAATGTGTTGAGGTGGTTTGGCCATGTTGAGAGAATGGAGAATGGCTGTCTGCTAAAGAAGGTGATGAATGCAAGAGTTGATGGGAGAAGTACAAGAGGAAGGCCAAGGTTTGGGTGGATGGATGGTGTGAAGAAAGCTCTGGGTGATAGGAGGATAGATGTAAGACAGGCAAGAGAGCGTGCTAGAAATAGGAATGAATGGCGAGCGATTGTGACGCAGTTCCGGTAGGCCCTGCTGCTTCCTCCGGTGCCTTAGATGACCGCGGAGGTAGCAGCAGTAGGGGACTCAGCAGTATGAAGCTTCATCTGTGGTGGAAATGTGGGAGGTTGGGCTGTGGCACCCTAGCAGTACCAGCTGAACTCGGCTGAGTCCCTGGTTAGGCTGGAGGAACATAGAGAGTAGAGGTCCCCTTTTTTGTTTTGTTCTTGTTGATGTCGGCTACCCCCAAAATTGGGGGAAGTGCCTTTGGTATATGGATGGATATATATATATATATATATATATATATATTTATATATATATATATATATACATATAATATATATATATATATATGTATATATATATATATATATATATATATAAATATATATATATATATATATATATATACATATATAATATATATATTTTTTATGAATAAATATATATATATCTATTTATATACATATATATATATATATATATATATATATGTATAATATATATTTATATATATATATACATATATATATATATATATATATATATATATATATATATATATATACATATATATATAATATATATATATATATATATATATATATATATATATATATATATATATATATATATATACAGATATATATGTACATATAGTTATTTTCAAAGAGACACCAAAAACACTTGTAAAAAATATAGGCACAAAGGAAATAAAAAACATAATTAGTTTGTATATTAACAATATACTAACATAAATAGGGAACTTCCCTTACGTAAACATAAGCAACTTAATAAACTATTAGAGGCTCTCATTAACTGCCCGAGGTTCTGAAGTAATTACAGCTATAGATGCGAAGTAGTGGGTATAACACATATTTCTCCATTCAGTTCGGTAATCGCCTGTAAATTTTGATATGTCATCAATTAAAATTACCAAGCAGAACTAAAGGGCATGATAATGGCCTATCATTCCTGGCTTACCAGTCAATTACACATTTAATCAATTTGACATAAAATGGCTATTGGCTAACCTAGAACAATAGAATAATGTTGACTGGATACTCCCTAAAGGATAAAAAATTGCTAACATTAACCTGGTTATATATGCCAAGACACAAGACACTTAAATTTGGCTCATAGATGATTACATATATTAAAGACCTGCAAGGCCTTACTTAAGAAATTTACAAAGGGCTTGACTGAAAACCACTCTCTAGTTGACCCTTACCTGTAATTAATTCCAGAGCGGCAACTGGCAATATTAAGAGGTTATGTTCTGACTCTTGATCACGACGAGGACGAGCGTTGTAGAACTTCTTCAAAATCACTGCACTAGTTCAACATGGTAGGTCACTCCCAAGGATCAATCTACACCACGATCATGGCTGGTAAATAGGGTTATAAAAGTAGGAGAAAATCTTATCAATCCAAGTCCTATTGATAAAATATAAGATTAAAATCTCCTTCGAGAGGGTGACTTCCGAGTCTAAGACTTTTTCAACTGCATTCCTCTCTAGTGTCAGAGGATGGCAATAGCTTATGAATGGGATGCGATACCCTGAACTGAGAACTTCTACAGTCCAGCAATCTATCCTGAATTACAGCCAACTTGTCCAATGACGCTGCAGGCATCCCTAATGAAGTATTAACTCAAGGGACCTGCCGTATTGATGTCCTTGGCTCTTATGGTCTGAGGGTTGACCTCTCTATCGGAAAAAAGAGGAGAATTCTGGTTGCCTTTTGTAATGGTGACTGTGGTTTGGTTCTGGAAGCAGTCGTTAGGGAGCCTGGTTGAGTGGTAAGGGCCAAGGCATAGTTGGGCGAGGAGCTGAGAACCATGTTGTGGCAGCTCTTTGCAAATGAGAGGCTGGGACAGATTTCTCGCAAATTTCCAATGCAGAAGCTATCTCTGCGAGTGGTAAGAATCGTATGGTTCCTAAGGGCAAACATGTCGAAGTGTCAAGTCAACGCTTTGAAATAGTTTCCTCTAATAAATACTGTTTGGTGAAGGACAAATTCCTTCAAGACCTTCATATTGTTTTCGAGTGTCCGGATTTGAAGGGTTAGCAGAGATTGAAAAATAAGATATAGGTCCTGACAAATGGTCTAGCCAGGAGCAGAGTTGAAATGCTGACTTGGACGCTACTTCTGAGTTTTGCAGTTCCCTGATAATTGCAGAAATCCGTAATGATAATATGCATGCTACATGTGGCGGCATTCTTCTGCCCACTACATCATTGCATCAGGGTCGATAGCAGAGGGCTCTTGTATACTAATAGGACTTTCTTTGCCAAGATCTTATTGAATTTTCTGTCTGAAATTTGTTAGTTAAGTAACCCCATTGTATCTCAATAAGGGTACACCAAATCTTTGACGCACTTTTGGGATCTAGTAAGAAACCATCAAACGCTGCGTCGCTCTGGTATCTGCACACTTGAAAGTTCTCCAAGACTGTTGATATTCCTAATAAGTCTCATCATTTTCAAGAAATGTGAGGCTTCTCCCAAACCAGAGGTTGATACTTCTAAGGGAACAACATTCGACACCCATGTGGACTCCCCTCCAAACACCTGTT
The DNA here is from genome assembly GCF_036898095.1 of Palaemon carinicauda. Lineage (NCBI taxonomy): Eukaryota > Metazoa > Arthropoda > Malacostraca > Decapoda > Palaemonidae > Palaemon > Palaemon carinicauda. Next base: position 30,882,526 of record NC_090767.1, read on the forward strand.
CAAGGGGAGTCATTTTTTTTAAGTTGGTAGCACATGGGTGAACTTAGCCCCAAAGCTTATTGGTTGTCTTGTCATGATAAGATATAGCAGGGGCAACTCTAGGAAATTAGGGATAAGGTTCAGTATTCTTTTCCTTATGTATCTGTCTAACCTGTGAAACTGAGGACTCCGCAATGCCTGATAGTTCCGACCTGTGAATAAGAGCTGAACAGTTATCTGCTTTCCTTGAAGATGGCAAATATCTAGAAGCTAGGGAATTATATTTATCGTGCGTGATCACAGATTTTCAAGGAGCACCTTTGATGGCGGAAGCGTGTTCATTTTGAGACCGAGTATTGTAAGGAAAATGTTCAGATGGTGCAATAAAAATTGGTGAATTGGTAGCGGCATATATAGGTGGTGCACCGATAGGCATATGTTTGATGATAGAGCCACGTTTAATTAGGGTGCGTAGCCAGTTCCTTTTTCTTGCAGGAAAGGGTATTTGAGGATCATTTGTGGAACTGCAGACGCTGCTAGTGATGAAGTAGCGATAGCACTTGGTAGCTATGACCCAACTTGCTGTTCTTTTTCAGAAAATGTTCTCATTTGGAATCTAGAAAACACTGATTCTCACAAGATATTTTCATGGATACTGATACATAATTCTTCCCCTCTCATTGGAGAACTTATCTATAGTGCCCATGGGGCAACAAGAAAACTTGACTCACTATATGGTCTGGTTGGCAAATAATATGACTCCTTCAGAATCCCAGGAGAGATGCAAGGCGGGTGTGCTCTGATGTATGCTCTGGAGACACTTGTAAAGATTTAACAGAAACTCCTTTGACTATAGAAGAGAAGTCCTTGAAACCAAAATCTGAAATAAAGAATTGGTCACAAAACTCAACACAGTCGTTGGGGCAGATAGAGACCTAATAGGACTCTCCAGAACTCTGGAGAGAAATAAGTGGTACCTGTCTTGTAGCATTATTCTTTGCCTGGGTTAATCCAGATTCCAAAGGGCCGTGATCACTAGTAGTATTGTCCACTTCACTGAGAAGTACCGGGATGAAACGTCTACAAACTCAAGTTTTGAAGCATGAGGTCACCATCCTTGGCTCCCAGCATCTTTGAAAACTCCAATAATGGAGGATCAGACGAAGGAGGTTCAGGACTAGAAAAAGAAGGTTTCCGCTTCTCGCTTCCCTTAGATGAAGCAGAAAAAATGGAATGATCCCCTCTGGCCTCCTTCTTTCTTTGACTATTATACTTCCCGTATTGGGAGGGCAAGCACTCCCCGCACAAATCCAAAGTGGAGTTCATTTCCAAATTTTTCATCTGCACCTAGGACACATAAGATGGGATGACATTCACACAACTCATAAAGGTACCACAAAGGTGACTTTCAGTGCCGGAATAGGTTCTCATGCTTACTTGATTAGCACTCATCATTTAAAAGAAAAGATAAATGACCTCCAACAAGCAACTTTTCCTAGAAACGAATGAGTCTTCCTGCTAAAGCCTGAACAAACAACTGGATTCAAAAAGCAAAACCTCTCTGGTTGTCAAACCAAGGCCAGAACAACCAGGAAGCGTACGTAGTTGGACTGTCTGGTCTACAACAAGAGTTCAAAGGCGAAATATCCAAACGAAACTGTGCCATTAGTAAAAACACAAGTGCTGCCACATTTTGCCCAATCTCAAACCTGACCCCCAGCACCAATAGAATGAGTACAGTGAGTGACCGGAAGGGAACCACCCCTGGGAATACATTGGCTGCGTCAGATGGGAGGGGAACTTAACAGTTGGCAACGGAGACCAGAGTATCGCTTGTCTTCTTGAGAGAGTTTGGCGCCAAGAGCAAAGGCCATGGGAACTCAGCTCAGGAGAGATCAACTGAAATGAAAACTAATCGACCAACTGGAGAACATTGGAGAGAGAGGCGATGGATCCCAATGAATCCAGGAAAAGACAAAAGGCGACCAACCAGAAGAAGACGCATCAGTCCCCAGGAGTGAGAGCCAAGAATATACCGACTTGTAAAATGCCCTGCGATCACTGAACAAATATCACCTGCCAAAACACCACTACACATATATGCTACCCCTCACTGGTGAAAGGCAAACACTGAGAGAAGAGGACAGGGAGTACTAGACAACCAGGCAAGACCAGATGTGTAATTCACCCCCCTAGTACTGGGAACGGAGCACACAAACCTCATGGAACTATAAGAAACTAACACCACCGTTTGCCTTCCCTCTTCCTATTGAGTGTCCAATGCCCAGATGAAGAGGCATGAAAAGCTGGTAACAGAACAAAACCGATCTCATGAGAGAGACAAGAGTTGACCGATATGAGACGAAGCGCTTCCGACCCAGATCCAGGAAGAGTGCTTTGAGCGCTCACCGGGTCTTTTAATTGGCCACAAAGAGCAAACAAAGGAACCCGTACTAACGACTGCCTCCCATCCCTCGTCACCCAGAGGAAAGTAGCATCAGTAGCCAGCGCCTAAGTGTCGAGGAGTGAGTGCCAGGATTATTTGCATAATCTCCAGTCAGGCAGCAACTGGACATAAGGGGACCAACTGGTTAAATGTCAGCAGACAATGGTTGTATCATAATGGAACCCATCAGCAACGGCACAAAGAGCAGCCATACAAATTACTACCTGTCTCGTGTGAGTGAATGACATCGAAAGGTGAGCGGCAAAAAAATAATTTGCAGCATTAATGATCACTGGTATGCCACCACACTAGTCTAACGGACAACAATGAAAACCACTGTGCGACCAGGCTGGCACCTGGAAATCAATGGACTATTCATCAATCAAGTCTAACTAACTCTAACCAATAATGACTAACTCCGACCTAGGCTAAGTCATACGAAGTACATCAAACTAAAGCCTAAGTGTATAACATCCTAATCTAAGCTCAACACAATGAAAATACAAGAAGGCAGCTTCATCCTATGGAGAAGGAAGAAACCACCAAGGCTCAAAACTGATCACATGCCCTGCTGTCGCCAACGGACTCAAAGGGCAATGATGCCAAATACCTTGGAGATGTAACACAAAAAAAGAGAAGAAAAAGTAAAAAATACAATAAGCCCCTTATAGCACAGGTGACAATGACGTCCTCATAACACTTCTAGCGTAGCTATAAATCAAATGTGAACTCATGGCATCTGACATACATGTATTTCAAGACCTAAGTCCAGGAAAGACCTTCACTCCACACCTTCCAAGGACACAAATACAAAATGAAAATGCATCTTAGAGAGAGAAGGTCCTCATAGGACAAAACACAAAGCAAAATCCGTACTCGCCATGTACAGAGCCAGAGACATCAAGGAGGAAACCAGAGAAAGCAAAGTAAAGCTACCTCCGTCTTAACGAGTAAATCCGCAAAATAGGGCAAACCTTGTTCCATCCCACATAACTATATGGCAAAAAAAACGTCTCAAACTCACAAACTCTCGTGAAATGTCCCAGAAAAGCCCAAAAGAGAAATTTTGTGCCTCCAACAAGAAAGAGAATCTCAAAACAAAGGGATAAAAGCTACAAGGGATTCCTCTGTCCCCGATCCCAAGACTAACAAAGAGCCAACGTAAAGGAATATCGTCCCAAGACAAGCAATTCATTTTCTGGATCTGGAAGGTCAAGAGGCCGAGGAGGGAACCCCAAAGGGAGATCATCACAACGAACAAAATCAATTTGTAGAAAACAAAAGATCAAAATGACTGAGAAGAGCAACCAGCCTCATTATCCATATTGTCCTCTGAAAGAAAAGAGGCAAAAAAATTAAAATGGAAAGAACAGAAAAAAAATAAACTCTCCACTCAATCCCCCTACTCCAATGCCAAGCCGTCAGTAAAAGAAAATTCTCAAGACTGTTTCCCTAATAGAATAAATAAGTCATGTTCAATAAAAAAAAAACACTAATACACCACAAGCAACTCCTTGCCAAAGCTCCAAGAACCTTCAAGCACGAGGGAAGTTCGGCAACAAGCGAACTGTGTTGCCAAGAGCCGAAAATAGGGACCAGACAGGAAGAAGGTGCGCTAAGCTTCCAAACAATCCTTGCTGAATATACGAGAAGCGGAGGAAAAAAAGGTGAGGAAAGGAAACTCACATGAACCGTAACCTCAAACCCCGGGGAACACAATAGAACATGCAACTGGGAAAGCCTCACAAGGAGAACCTTACTGAGATGCAACGAAGGGGATGATAGGCCTGAACTACATCTCGCTGGGGAAGGGAAACTTCAGCCGAATTTAGCAAACTAAAACCAAACAGGAGAGACCTCTACAAAAAATAAAAAGGCTACACACCCCTCTGTCTTTTAGAATCATATATACATTGATAAAAGCCCCTTCTAAAGGCAACCAGCCCCATTCATGTCAAACTATGTCCCAATGCCTACCTGTACTAGGCAAGAGCCAACCCCCAAATACCACTTTGCCTAAGTGCTCTCCGTTACTGTTAAAGGATCACCAGGCGAATTAAACGTTAAACTATCGCCAGGCCCAAGCAAAGACCAGTTCCATCTAAGTTCTGCCACACGTCGGAATTCCGAAATTCACAAGACTCTGATCTGTTTTACCTTTACTTATGTACAGTCACCAGGACCCTGAATAGGAGCTTCAAGAAAATGATATATGAAAAAATATAAAACCTTCAAAAAGGAATAATAAAAGTATGAACAAGAAAAAGCATCTGTTAACCAAGAACAAGGTCCCATTCTAAAATGGAATGGTAAATAATCAACCAAACTCAAGAGACAGAGCCCTAAAGCACAATCCCAAAGTATGAAAACAACATAAAACAAAGCCGTAACTGTGAAAAGACTTGAGTGTTTAACAAAAGAACTCATTGCCATAGTACCCAACTCTACATGAGTCCCACGTGATGTAAAACCAACAACTCACATAGCAATCAATTCAATAATTATCAATTTTTTTATACTTGAATTAATGAAAATCCTCTAAAAATAAAGCATAAAAACACTTCAGTAACTGGTGTTGCAAAAGAGCCACCAAATTAACAGAAATTGAAGAGAAGACAGAGCACACAGTTATTCAGCCTAGGCGCAGAGTAACAACTGAATATAAAAGTGGGTAGACAGCTGGGTCAGCTGGCAGTATTGCCAACATATGGGGGCCATAATAGAAAAAAAAGCAGCGTTGTCAATGTGGTTAAAATTTTAATGTTTTTGGAGACTCAGGGCAAGGTAAATTACCCTAAAATAATGTTCATCAATATCTAAGATTTATTCATAATTTTAATTGTCTGTTGAAGAAAAGATCTATAAAATTAAACTTTCACCTGAAAAAAAATATTTATCAAATAATAACTTTCCTATTTTCAACAGTAATTTGTATTTTTCCTAACTTTATAAACACAAGGACTTTTAAAAGAGTATGATTTGTCTTAAAAACCACGAGTCACATGTCTTACATCTGATTCCCAGTGGTCACAGAAAGTGAAAGAAGAAGAATGGCAGAAATGGGGATTAATTAACTGTTTTAGACAAGAATTGCGATTAAGACTTAAAATGAAGATCTGAAAAACAGTCATCATGTCTGTACTATCATATGGGACAGAAACTCTGACTTTTAAGAGAGAGAGAGAGAGAGAGAGAGAGAGAGAGAGAGAGAGAGAGAGAGAGAGAGAGAGAGAGAGAGAGAAGGACTGTTAGAAAGAACCAAGGTGAGTATTGTGAGATGGATAGCTGGAATATCACTGACGGAGAGATGGATAGTCAAGATATAAGAATGTCATATTTGTATATTGGACCAGAATTTTTTGTCCAAGATATTAAGATGAGATTCAGCAGCTGAAGACCAGATTGGAGGACAATGTTTGAAACAGGGCAGAATGAGAGAGTTGAAATATTTCTTTAGTGGTAAAACCTTCTACCATGGAAGACAAACTTCCTAAGGTTCATGGTACAGTCACACACAAATCAAGGGGGGGGGGGGGAAAGACTGCTGACAGTGTGCCCCAGCAAAAGGCAGAAAGATGAATAGGAATAATGTCCGGCTTGCAGAGAAACCTTTTCACACATTTCTAACTTTATCTTTCAACAACTACTATTATATCATTGAACTTTTTTTCGCTTTACCCAGAATTACAAATCCATATCTGGAAATCTTATTCATTAATTACAGGAAGAGAAAGGGAAAAAAATCTAAACAAATAGAATTTGAGAGACGGCTTAAGAATATGGAGAGCGAGTGTCTTTAGTTGTCTGACAGGTCATTAGAACTACCTCGTTATGTTTCAAAAACCGTTAAAATTGAAAGAACATGATTTGCATCTGTGTAGGAATAAACTTTTGATGGAGGATTTCAAAACAAAACCAATGAAACTAACAACTAATATGACTTTTGTAGTCGAAGGAATTTGTTCTCACGCATATACAAACATTTCTTTATTTAAAATCTCAAATTTTGTTATTCACATTTTTCTTAACTAAACAAATCAGTCTTTTTTTCTTGGATAAGAGAAGCTCAGAGGAAGCTGAACTACAGTATAAAGGGAAAACAGTTTGAATTCGTGTCAGAACAGATAAGGATTTTGAAGTTTTCAACTTACCAGGAAAAATCGTTGGAATTGTTAACGAAAGTTGGTGGAACAGAGGCAAAGACTCTCCACTTCAATCTCCAGCCTTAACCAGTACTATGTATGAGTCAATACAATAGGAAAATAAGCTTTAACCATTTTTCCATTGAATGGGATAACACTTCATATTAACCCTACTCTACATATGTGTAATTAAAATGGTTTGTCTCCAATGATTGTAACTATAGTAGATTTATGTTCAGTTGTTGAATAATGAATAGATTTTTACTTCTGAGCGACAGGAATATCGTAAAAAAATTTGTAGTATGATAACCTAATAAAGGAAAAACATGAAAATAAATATTTTCCACCAATATGCCTAGTTTAACAGTAATTTTCTTTTCTTTAAATCCCAAGTTTAACAGCCATAATTTTTTCTTGAAAAGCTCAAATTTAACAGTCACATTTTTTTTTCTTAAAAAAGGGAGGGGTGTGACCCCCGGTAACCCGAACACTGGGTTGGCTTGTGCTTTTACCTACAAGACAAGGTTAGCATTAGCATTGCGTGACCGACAGTGCTCTTCCTCCCTCTCAGAGTGCTCAATAGTCAATTACCTCCCTGCTAAAACTGTGAAATGCCCAGTTCCATTCAAAGATCCTATCATCTTTTTGCATAAACTGAAGAAGGGTTACTGACATTAAGCTTAATGAATATATATTGTACAAGTATAAAGAAAGAGTGAAACAATATTACATTGAATCTAATCAATAATATTAGATATATATATATATATATATATATATATATATATATATATATATATATATATATATATATATATATATATATATATATATCAGTGGTGCTGCAGTCTTATAGTGCCTACACAAAAGCTGCCAATTCTGATATCCAAAACTTTTTTGAATTCACCGAAAGGCTTGTCAGTTGATGGGATTGGGGCATTCAACAAGGGTAATGTCTAAACCTTATTTAACACTGAGACATTAGTTGCAGAAAAGTACGAATTCAAACCAGAATAACTATACTATTTAGAATAGAGTTCTTTGTCCACAGTTATGAGGCCTCTTAAGACTGTGTAGGCGAATGGTCAGCCAGTAGCCACGCAAGGAAGAAGGGACACCATGATGATTGTAGCCACTATAAATGTTATAGGGCAGTCCCTCCCTCTTGATGTGTTTGTAGGACTACAGGTCATAGAGAGACCGTGGCCACCTGTGAATTTTTCAGTAAAATTTACTCCGACTTCAGATGGAGATGTCTTAAATAGCTGAATGCTAAACTTAGTAGTAGACATTCGTGATCCATCTCCCCTACACCCTGTTAGTTCCTGGTTGATGCAATGGTGAAACAATGTGCTCATTTCAACCCTGGGACGTCCACATACCCTTCCACTCCAGATCAATCTGCGCAGTTGACCTCTAGGAGTGTCAGGCCATTCTCAAAGGCTGCTCTTTGTCCTTATGGAAAGGAAAGTAAGATGGTACAAGCCTGCACTCTGATTGAAAATGAGAACCCCATCACAGATCTAAGAATGAAGGCAGAGATGAGGAAGAAATGGTAAAAAATGAAGGTATCATCTGTAAGGAAGACGTTGCGAGAGAAGAAACTGTGTGTAATGCAAAGGAAGTCTGTCCAGGTAGAGGAGAAATCGTATTTTATCATCAGGATTAGGATAGCCTAAACCCATGTACATAGATTTTATTCTGCTTTGTTCTGGTTGAGCTGAATAAAGGGCGACGTATTAGTGTGCATGTTTCCCAGGTCTTGACTATCACGGAGGACAGGAGGTTAATCTTTCATTCCACTGTACGAAGTCAGTTCTCTCCAAGGACACCTTTATTTTCCCTACCAGAACACTGTAAGAGCGTCTGTTAACCCCCAAGGGTGTCACCAAGAGACAGGCTGACCTGGTTAAGATTTAACCACCCCTGATTGTCTTCAATATGCACTTATGAACCTGCAGTAGCCTAAAAGTTAGGGTATATACTTAAATGCATATATTATAATATTATATTGCTCAAATATAAGTTTTTGTATCACGATTTCTAGCTTTTAAGACCTTCAAAAACAATGGTCGATGTTCTCTTACTTCCCAGTTAGTGTTCCCCATATTTTTTATGTGCAAAATGTGCCACTTAATTACTGAGTTGAGGATTTATGAGTATACCATATGTGGGCTAAGCTGTGTAGTTTTTTGTGGGTACATTGTGCCATCTCTCTACTATTAAATGGAATTCTTATGAGGGAATACTTAGTCATAAACTGACATTCCTCTTCCTTGCCCTAATAAGTAAGTATTTTAGTAGATATAGTCCTTGTTTCTCAAGGCAGTTTGGACCTCCATCATAGTAATCAGTTAAAACAATAAATACAGACACATGAAGTTACTATTGTGCATTCTTTTATATGAATTACATAAGTTACCTGTGTTTTGATATCTGTTGGAATTGCACAAATGCCATCAGTAAGCATACGAGATGTATTGGTTGTCTGGTGCCCATAGATGGCTGGCAGGGGCAAGTTATCATGAATGAATGACCAGTCAAGATGGTGTATAGCTCTTCTTTGAACCATCTTACCTCCCATCTTACTCCCAGTAACTTTGAGCTTACTATCAGTAATGTAATAATATAAGAAAATTTAAGCACCTTGAAACTGTATTTCCTCATTTGATGCATAAATTGGTAAAATTGGTAGGAGTGTTTACTTAGATTTACTGCCTGATACAAAATGAACAGATCAAATAAGTTCCCCTTATTTTTGAACGAGGATTAGTATTGAACTGGACACCATAGTCAACGGGTTTAAAACAGATATATTTAACAAACATAAATGTTGTAATACCTTGAATTTTGTATTTTATCCTGTATGCTAAAGAAACTATTAGTCCAAATCAGGAGTCTATGAACTGGGAGCCCTGTGTATTGTGACAATCTGATTACTGAAAGAAAATGTTGGTGCAGCATCCCCAGATACACTGCTTTACATAGTAGAAGAGAAAGCCAGTGTGTTGAAAGGTTGTTTTATATTTCTAGTGTCCCTGTAATTTATTAAAATCAATATGGAATAACATTTAGAGAGAGAGAGAGAGAGAGAGAGAGAGAGAGAGAGAGAGAGAGAGAGAGAGAGAGAGAGAGAGAGAGAGAGAGAGAGAGTGTACCATCCTCCACCGAGACTAACAAAGAAGCGGGACTTCTCCTCTCTCAGCAAACACATCTAAAAGGTCATCATCACGTGACCATCACATTGTTACATCGTCCGTTGCAGTAACGTCACATTTCTCTGTGACATCAACTCAGATCTGTTGATTAGAAACAACAAGGAAACGAGGAAGACAAGTACACTTGAAGAATCCCCCCACCCCCTCCTTACCATATATGCATACACTTTAACTAATGTCCTTATGATAGTAATAAAAGGTTTATATAAAAAACAGTTAGTGTTAGAGGTAAATCTATTGTATCAACAACATCATATTATCAGTATAATGTCTAAATATCAGTAAAAATGAATAGTGAATTATATAATCAGGTGCAGTGCATAAATTGTCCATATTAACACAAATAAAAATTATAATCCAGGTTATTTATCAATATCATATAGGAATATATATCAACAAAATGATATTCCCCAAATAACACAAAATATACATTAAAACTATTTGCATTCCATGAGCAAGCATTAAGTGAAAATCAGAATTCAAGGAAGGGTATATATAGTACATTAGATTATATGTTAATAAAAAAATATTGCAGAATGTTACAAAAAAATATAGTTTAATAATAAAAACAGTACGTTCAAATTATGTCGTGAATGGGTGTCGAGTATAAAAATAGTATATTCATATTATGATGTCAATGGATATACAGTATGAAAATAGTACAATTATATTATGTCATAAATGGGTATACATTTTAACAATTTGTAAAATCAAATTATGTCGTAAATGGTTATACAGTATGAAAATAGAACATTCCAATTATTTTGTAAAATGATATACAGTATAAAGAGAGTACAATATCGTAATGGATAGTATATTGAACTTATTTTCTTGAAAGATATGCAGTATAAAAATAGTAAAATCAAATTATGTTGTAAATGGGTATAGGGTACAAATATAGTACATTCAAATCATGTCGTGAATGGGTATACGGCTTAATAAATAGTACATTCAAGTTATGTCGTAAATGGGTATACAATGTAAGAAATAGTACATTCATATTATGTCGTAAATGGGTATACAGTATAAAGAATAGTGCATTCAAATTATGTTGTAAATGTATGTATCAACATAGAATATTATAACAAAAAGATTATACAGCACTAAGATATTTGGGAAATTTTGAAGGAAAAATTTCATGTCTTCTGGTAACAGTGAAAAAAAAATATAATAAATTTTCTAAATCTCCAACGAATTTTAAGATTGTGCATTTCACCAAATGCAAAGGAAGAATCAAATCAACAGTACTTTGGATTAGGGTAGAATATTGGCACTAGCTTTGTTTCTCACAAACAGTTACCCCATTGAGCAAGTGGGAAATAAGGGTCATGGGGCATAGACAGAGTTTGAAGTCTGAGGACAGGAGTCAGCAGGTGGAGAGCCTCATACTACAGGACCTTCCGGGGGCACTGTAAACCTTATCAGAATCTGGCATTGGACTATTGTGGACTTCTCTCACTTAGGATCAGATTCCTGTGGAAAGAAACAGGATTTTAGGTTGAGAAGATAGATTTTTTCTTTGAGAAGGTATCAAAAGTTATTACAAAGCACATGGATTTTAGGAATGTATTTATAGGGGTTCTAAAAAGTTTTTAATAAATAGGTTGACTATGACAACAGGAGTGCCCAGCTCTACAGAATGGACTGAATGTAGAGACGAACAGAAAATAATATGAGTAGTGGAAATGAAATTCCTGAGAAGAGCATGTGGAATGATACATGATAGGAGAAGACCTGAAGACCTGTTGTTGAGATTGTGCACGTACAGGTGGACAGAAAAGCAGGTTGGAGAAGGGGGTGAAATGTACACTGATGTGCTGGTTCTGTACAAAAATACATGTTCTTTATTCCTGGAAATAAGTGATCAAATTCTGAAAAGAGTCAAGTATTCAAGTTCACTGATCACCATGCACTTTGGGCCATCATCATCATGAGGGATATGCTTCAGGGTTTCATTAATTTCATCTTTCACTTTGGGAAGAGAAACTAAAATATATGAATGTTTCAAAAAGATTAATTCACAATTTTTATGTCAGCCACAGTAAAATAGTTTCTTGCTAAATATATTGCTTTAAGTTATTATTGAGTAATCATATCTGTACAGTAGCCAATTTACTGATAGGAAGGTCGCCTTTATATCTTTACATATTAACTCATTTTATTATGGAGAGTGTGTATGTGCTATTAATGAAATAAAGAGTATTTTGTTTTCATTATACTTCCTTGTAATTATATGAATATCATTTTGCTTCCAGGGTAATCCCTTAATTCTATTACATCTACCCTTAATCCATTATTAAGGTCGTTTCACTTGTGTGCTGCTGATCAAAAGCAAAGCTCTAATGGTACTCACCTGAAGATTGTGATTAAACAGGAGATAGAGTAGTGAGTTCTTTTCAGGTCTGATCAATCAAGAGGATCTAATCACCTAAGTGGATTCCAGATGATTTGCTGGGATGAAGATGTCCTCGTCTTGCTTCT
>NC_090767.1:30895291-30917764 GCF_036898095.1 Palaemon carinicauda
GATCTGCGATACCCACCTATAGTTACGAGAACCTCACATTATCGTTTGGAAACAGTAAATTTAATTGGAAATTTCTCGTTGCAGACGTCAGATTGTCAATCCTCGGTACTGATTTCCTCTCTCATTTCCACCTTTTGGTCGATGTCGCCCAAAGAAGATTGGTCAACGCAGACTCATACTTGTTGACACCTCTTCAACCCGCCCCCTCCAACCTCGCTCTCCAAATCAGCACACCCACTGATGCCTACGCCCACCTCCTCACGTCATACCGGGAAATGTTCCGTCCAGAACTTCACCAAACGCCCATGACTCGTACCAAACACGTTATTTATCACCATATCAAAATGACAGGACCCCAATCTTTGCCTAATTCAGACGTCTGGCACCGGATCAATTGGCCGCCGCCAAACAGACTTTCACCTAAAATAGAAGAAATGGGCATTTACCAAAAGGCCTGCAGCCCATGGTCGTCACCCTTACACATCGTCCTGAAAAAAGACTGGTCCGTCCGTTCGTGTGCGGTTTACAGGCACCAGAACATGCAAGCAGAACCGGATCACTACTCCCTCCCAAACATCGCCGACATGACCTCTTACCTTCACAAAGCATAGGTTTTCTCCATGCTCGACCTCCTGAAAGGGTATTATTAGGTGCCTATGAACTCAGAAGAAATTCCAAGACCGCCATCACCACTCCCTTCGGTACATTCACCTTCAATTACTCCTGTTTTGGCCTTCGTAATGCTGGGACCACGTTTTAACGTCTCATGGATAGCATCTTTGGGGACCTCCCCTTCTGTTTATTGTACGTGGACGACATACTTGTGTTCTCTTCTTCAAAAGAGGATCACGTCCGTCACCTGTGTATCGTGCTCGACCGCCTGCAACGAAATGACCTTGTAGTATGGTACGACAAGTGTACCTTTGGCGAAAACGAAGTGTCATTCTTAGGGCACCACATCACTCCTGAAGGAGTCCATCCCATCCCTGAAAAGGTAGCAGCCGTTCAGAACTTCCCCACGTCCTCAACCGTCAAGGCAATGCAGGAATTCTTGGGCATGATCCTCTATTATCACCGTTTTCTGCCAGCCATTGCCGCCACTCTTGCTCCCCTCGACGTCTCCCTCAAGGGCAAGCCATAGTCCTGAAGTGGGGTCCTCTTCAAAAAGAGTCCTACTGCAACGAAAATTATGCCCTATAAACCGCTTCTGCTCTCACTTTTTCCGTCCCACATGCCCTTCTCCTTCTCTCCACCGATGCCAGCAATGTCGCTATTGGTACAGTACTCAAAAAGGGGATGAGCGGCTTACCTTGCCCATTGGCCTTCTTCAGCAAAAAACTGTCCAAGGCAGAATCAGGTTATTCTACCTTCGATCGCGAATTGCTGGCGGGGTACTTGGCTGTCCGTCATTTTCGCTATTACTTAGAAGGTACGCCCTTCTTCATTCGTACAGACCACATGCCTCTGGTGCACGCCTTCACTCAACAGTCTGAAGCCTGGTCCGCCCGTCAATGCTGACATCTCTCCGCTGAGGCTGAGTACAATTGCACCCTTCAACACGTCCCTAGGAATATGAATCGCGTTGACGATGCCCTGTCAAAAATCGCATTGGCCACCGTTCAACTAGGATTGGATTATACCACCTTGGCTGAAACCCAAAGAGAGGATCCAGAGTGTCAAACATATAGGACATCCTCCACATCCCTTCGTTGGGAAGACGTCCCTCTCGACGACTCCAACACCACCTTACACTTTGAAGTCAATACCTGTAGACCGTGACCATTGATTCCTGCTCCCATGTGCCAACAGGTGTTTGATTTCTTTCACAGCCTTCTACATCCCTAGCGCTATTCTACTGCATAGCTACAGAAGACAGAGTTCCTTTGGCACTGCATCATTAAGGATGCTAAGATTGGTCGGTGCCTGTACTTCTAGCCAAACTTCCAAAGTACATCAACACACTGATTCAGGAGTGGGCACCTTTCCTCAACCTCAGCATTGTTTCGCGCACATTCTTGTTGACAATGTAGGCCCCTACCCACATCACAAGGACATCGTTACCCGTTTACCGTCATCGACCGCTCCACTCATTGTCCTGAAGCCATTTCCATGGTAACTGCAACTTCTGCCTCATATACATCTGCCTTACTCTCAGGATGGATTGCATGATTTGGTATCCCTGAGCATATTACTTCTGACAGGGTTACCACTGTAACCTCCCAATTTTGGACATCATTAGCAAATCTCCTGGGCATCACCCTACATCAGACAACTGCCTACAACCCCGCTGCCAATGGAATGGTTTAACGTTTTCATCTCACCCTCAAAGCAGATTGGATGTTCCGCTACAAGGACTCCTACTGGTTTACTCAGCTTCACTGGGTCTTCCTGGGACTGAGTACTACTCCAAAAGATGCCCTGGACGTCTCGGCAGCCTATATGGTGTATGGCGTCCCATTGTTGCCCCTGCCGATTTTTTTTCCTTCTGCAACCTCTTCCGACGATCTCCAGCACATAAATTACGTTGTGGGAAAATTTACTCCTTGCCGTCAGACTTACAAGCCCCCAGAAAAGCATCACATACAGACACACTTGCACTCTGTAATGTATGTCTTCCTACGCAACGGCACTAGCAAGCCACCGCTAACGCCCCCTTACACGGGCCTTTTTCTTGTGATCCGAGCATTCCAAAAGCATTCCCACTAAACATTCATGGCAAAAAAGACTGGATCTCCATTGATCGTCTAAAACCTGCTTATCTTCTGCCAGATGACCCGCCTACAGTTCGCCTCTCTAGATCTATTTAACATGTACAGTATGTCATTTTTAGGGGGAGGGGAGACATGTACCACCCGTGTGTCACACGATCGTACATAGTAATGACATCTCTCTTTTTTGTATATATCATTTTTTTTTATCTTCGCTCTCCCCTAGCACTGACAGCAACTTTCATCAACGTGTCTGCCTATTTCTCATTGTTAACTGTTAACAGAACCAGTTGCTGGTTGGACAAGAAATAGCATGTTGTATTTTGGGACCTTGCCGGGACCTTGTGTGTATATAAACTCGATGTGTTTATAATAAAGTACTCAGTTGCTTTCATCTCGAATTTGAGTCAAAACCTACTTTTGTCCCGTTATATTATGCAAAGTTTTACTCGTGTTTGGACGACCCTATATTAGTTCTAAGACAGGAAAATTTAATTCTAACCCACAGAAAAGGAAAGTCACTATTGGTATTTTCTGATCCTGTCCACTACAAACTAAAACATTTTTTGTTCCATTTTTATTTGCTTTCTCCTAATATCCTTAACTATCATGGACCCTGTAATGAAAAAAAAAATATTCAAGGGAATATCAAACACCCATTAACACTATACAAAAATTTACTCACATTTTATATCCTGACCTTAAAATTAAACAGCTTGTCTTTATAAGAATTTCCAATGGTAAGTTTCAAGCCTGAGATCACTGACATTTTGAGGCCTAATGAACTGAGTGGAGATGCATTCTCCCGAAGGGTACAAATTACTCTTGAGAAGTGAAGGGTCCTAAAAGTTTTTGCCAAAAATGGGCTTGAAGAAGGTCTTTCCTTCTCTCAGTTGATGCACTCTGTCTGTAGATGCAAATACTATTACTTGGACTAAATCTATGTCCATGCCCGAAAACTGTAGACTACACTAAGGGTTGAGGCTTGACTTACCATAATTTAAATATATCCACAGATAGCGGAGAAACTCGATATGCAGCTCTCTGTGACAGATATAGTCACACCTTTATTCTGCCCATAAAAATCAGATATCCAAGTCTAATTCCCATGGAATGTGCCTATGAGGAAACTAGAGTGAACAAACAGGCCTGTTGACAGGCCGAAGAACGGAATCTTCAAATGATAGATCTTTACTCGGAACAATAAGCGCAGATACTGTACTTCATTGATCCCAGGTGGACTGGGATTTAGAAGTTTGTGTCTCGAAGAGCTGTTGTCAACAGGAAGTCGATCTGTCTTACTGCCTGGATCAGAGTACTAGGAGTTTCCATCTTGAACCGGGCTTGAAGGACAAACAAATTCAAGCAGGAGAGATCTATGACAGATCTCCAACCTCCTGTCAGTTTCTCCACCAATTAGAGGTTCCTAAAAAAACCTGGGGACGTGTCTAAGACTTTATCAACTGCATTCTTTTCCAGTGTCAGAGGACGGCAATAGCTTATGAATTAGATGCAATACCCTGAACTGAGAACTTTTACTGTCCAGCAATCATTCCTGAATTACAATCAACTTATCCAATGACGCTGCAGGCATCCCCAATCAACTGGTAACTCAACGGACCTGCCGTATTGATGTCCTTGGCTCTTACGGTCTGAGGGTTGACCTCTACGTCGATACAAAGACGAGAATTCTGGTTGCCTTTTGTAATGATGACCGGGGTTTGGTTCTGGAAGCATTCATTACGGAGCCTGTTTGAGTGGTGAGGGCCATGGCATAGTTGGGCAAGGAGCTGAGAACCATATTGTGGCAGCTCTTTACAAAAAAAAAGGCCAGGCTAGATTTCTTGCAAATTTCCAATGCGGCAGCAAGCTCAGCAAGCGGTAAGAATCATGTGGTCAAACCTAATGGAGTTCCTAAGGGCTAACATATCTAAGTGCCACATCAACGCTTTAAAATAGTTTCCCCTAATAAATACTGTTTGGTGAAAGACAAGTTGTTTCAAGATCTTCATATTGTTTTTGAGTGTCCGAATCTGGAAAGTTTACCAAGAGGGAAAAGTAACATATAGGTCCTGACCAATGGTCTAGCCAGGAACAGAGTTGAAATGCTGACCTGGACATAACTTCCAAGTTTTGTAATTACCTGGCAATTGCATAACTCCAAAACGTTAATCTTGGTGCTTCATGTGGCTGCATTCTCCTAACCACTACATCATTACATCAGGGTTGATAGGCAAAGGGCTCTTGTATGCATTTAGGACTTTCTTTGCCAAGATTGAGACAGAGGAAGCAATCTAGATTAGCTACTCGATCTTATTGAATTTTCTGTCTGAAATTTGTTTGTTGAGTAAATCCATGGTATCTCTAGCAAGATTCAATAAGGGTACACCAAATCTTTGACGCACTTTTGCGTTCTGGTAAGAAACCATCAAACGCTGCTTCGCTCTGGTATCTGCACACGAGAAATATGAGGCTTTTCTAAAACCTGAGGTTGGTACTTCTAAGGGAACAACATTCGACATCCATGTGGACTCCGCTCCAAACACCTGATTAAGGGGAGTCCTCTCCCTTAAGGTGGGAGAACATGGGTGAACTCAGCCACAAACCTTATTGGTTGGCTTGTCATGATAAGATTTCACAGGGGCAACTCTAGGAAATTGGGGAAAAGGTTCAGCATTCTTTTTCTTATGTATCAGTCTAACCTGTAAAACCGTGGACTCCGTAATGCCTGGTGGTTCTTACCTGTGAATAAGAGCGGGACAGTCGCTGCCTTCCTTGAAGATGGCAAATATCTAGAAGCTAGGGAATTATCTTTATGGTGCTTGATCACAGATGTTTAAGGAGCACCTGTCATGGCGGAATCGTTTTCACTTTTAGAGCGAGTATTATTAGGGATATATTTAGATGATGCACCAAAAACTGGTGAATTGGTAGCGGCATATTCAGATGGTGCACAATAAGCAGATGTTTGGTGATAGAGCCCCGTTCAATTGGAGTGCATGGCCAGTTCCTGTATGATCGCTGGGTAACACTTTTCCGATACCTTTTCCTTGCAGGAAAGCGTATTTGAGGTTCGTTTGTGGCCTTGCAGACAATGCTTGCTATGAAGTAGCAACAGCACTTGGCAGCCAGTACCAAACTTGCTGTTCCTTCTTGGCAAACATTCTCTTATGGAATCTAGAAAACACTGCTTCTCTCAAGATATTTTCATGGACAATAATACATAATTCTTGCCCTTTCATGGGAGAACTTATCTATAGGGCCCATGGGGCAACGGGAAGACAGGACTCTATGTTGTCTGGTTGGCAAATCATATGATTCCTCCAGAACCTGCGATGGATACAAGGGGGAGTGTTCTGGTGTATGCTCCGGAGACACTTATAAAGATTTAATTGACACTCCTTTGACCATAGAGGAAAAGTCCTTGATCACCAAAATCGGAAATAAAGAGTTGGTCAAAAAACTCAACACACTCGTTGGGGAAGATAGAGACCTAATAGGACTCCCAAAAACTCTGGAAAGAAATAAGTGGTATCTGTATTGTAGCATTATTCTTTGCCTGGTTAAATCCAGATTCCAAAGGGTCGTGATCACTAGTAGTGTTTCCACTTCACTGAGAAGTACAGGGGATGAAACATCAACGAACTCAAGTGTTGTATCATATGGTCACCATACTTGGTTCCCAGCATCTCTGAAAACTCCGATAAGGAGGATCAGATGAGGGAAGTTCATGACTAGAAAAAGAAGGTTTACGCTTCTCGCTTCCCTTAGAAGAAGAAGCAAAAAAAAATGGAATAATCCCCTCTGGCTTTTTTCTTTCTCTGACTATTGTACTTCCCCCATTGGAACTGCAAGCACTCCCCACACAAATCCCAAGTGGCGTTCATTTCCCAACTTTTTCCTCGCAACCCAGGACACATAAGATGGGATGACATTCACCCAACTCATAAAGGTACCACAAAGGAGACTTTCTAGGCCAGAATAGGTTTTCATGCGTACTTGATTAGCACTTATCATCGAAAAGAGAAAGCAGATAAATAACGACAAACGTCATTAACGAACGTCTGTACATCTCAACGACCAAGAGCTATGTGATGACGAAGCAGCTGGCTCCGAAGAACCAGGTGAGGGTATGAACACTATGGAACCAAACAATATTGCTAGACCCAAAATATTTTTTCAATTAGGTCGTAAGAAAATGATTACCGAACTAACCCACATAGATGACTAGGGTTTGTATTTGCATTAAAGCAAATAACGTTTTTTGATTTTCTGAAAATTTACCAAAACAAAAAACAGAAGTGTAATATTGGTAAATTTAATCCAATATTGACACAGAAGTTTCTGGAAAAAGTCAGATTATTGAGCGTATTGAAAACAGAACAATATTATTTTTTATAAATTGATATACTTGAGTTGATGCTAATGAGAAGAAATAAAAACAATTATAATGTTAATTATCAGTTGAAGGATTTCATTATTATTATTATTATTATTATTATTATTATTATTATTATTATTATCATTATTATTATTATTATTATTATTATTACTATTATTATTATTATTATTATTATTATTATTATTATTATTATTATTATTATTATTATTATTATTATCATAGTTTGTATTATCCAATTACTCTTAATATTATGATAATGATTATTATTATTGTTATCATCCTCATTATTATTATTATTATTATTATTATTATTATTATTATTATGATTATTATTATTATCGGAAAAGCAGGAAGCCGGGGGGACCAAACATGGAAGTAATCCAGTGCAGAGAGAGAGGAATATTTAGTGAAGAACAAGAGAGTAATAATTATAACAAAACTAAATAACATGAGATTATGTTATGCAATTTCTTATACTTTCAATATCTATTTGTATCTTTCCTAACAATGAAAATAGAAAAAAATAAGAAACCAATAAACAACCTCCAACAGAGCAAGTTTTCCTAGAAACGAATGAGTCTTCCTGCTAAAGCCTGAACAAACAACTGGATTCAGAAAGCAAAACCTTTCTGGTAGTCAAACCAAGGCCAGAAAAACCAGGAAGAGCACGTTGTTGGACTGTCTGGTCTATGACAAGAGTTCAGAGGAGAAATATCAAGACGAAACCGTGCCATTAGTAAAAACACAAGAGCTGCCACATACCACCCTATCTCAAACCTGATCCCAGCACCGATAGAATGGGTACAGTGAGTGACTGGAAGGGAACCACCCCTGGGAATACATCGGCTGCGTCAGATGGCAGGGGAACTTAACAGTTGGCAACGGAGACCAGAGTATCGCTTGTCTTCTTGAGAGAGTTTGGCGCCAAGAGCAAAGGCCATGGGAGCTCAGCTCAGGAGAGATCAACTGAAATGAAAACTAATCGACCAACTGGAGAACATTGGAGTAAGAGGGGATGGATCCCAATGAATCCAGGAAAAGACAAAAGGTGACCAACCAGAAGTAGGCGAATCAGTCCCCAGGAGTGAGAGCCAAGAATATACCGAATTGTAAAATGCCCTGAGATCACTGAACAAATATCACCTACCAAAACACCACTACACATATATGCTACCCCTCTCTGGTGAAAGGCAAACACTGAGAGAAGAGGACCAGGGAGTACTAGACAACCAGGCAAGACCAGATGTGTAATTCACCCCCCTAGTACTGGGAACGGAGCACATAAACCTCATGAAACTATAAGAAACTAACACCACCGTCTGCCTCCCTCTTCCTATTGAGTATCCAATGCCCAGATGAAGAGGCATGAAAAGCTGGTAACAGAACAAAACCGATCTCATGAGAGAGACAAGAGTTGACCGCAATGAGACGAAGCGCTTCCGACCCAGATCCAGGAAGAGTGCTTGGAGCGCTCACCGGGTCTTTTAATTGGCCACAAAGAGCAAACAAAGGAACCCGTACTAACGACTGCCTCCTGTCCCTCGTCACCCAGAGGAAAGTAGCATCAGTAGCCAGCGCCTAAGTGTCGAGGAGCGAGTGCCAGGATTATTTGCATAATCTCCAGTCATGCAGCAACTGGACATAAGAGGACCAACTAGTTAAATGTCAGCAGACAATGGTTGTATCATAATGGAACCCATCAGCAACGCCACAAAGAGCAGCAATACAAATTACTACCTGTCCCGTGTGAGTGAATGACATCGAAAGGTGAGCGGCAAATAAATAATTCGAAGCATTAATGATCACTGGTATGCCACCACACTAGCCTAACGGATAACAATGAAAACCACTGTGTGACCACGCTGGCACGTGGAAATCAATGAACCATTCATCAATCAAGTCTAACTAACTCTAATCAATAATGACTAACTCAGACCTAGGCTAAGCCATACGAAGTACACTAAACTAAAGCCTAAGTGTATAACATCCTAATCTTAGCTCAACACAATGAACATACAAGAAGGCAGCTTCATCCCATAAAGAAAGAAGTAACCACCAAGGCTGAAGACTGACCACATGCCCTGCCGTCACCAATGGACCCAAAGGGCAATGATGCCAAATACCTTGGAGATGTAACACTAAAAAAAAGAAGAAAAAGGAAAAATGCAATAGGCCCCTTCAAGCACAGTTGACAATGACGTCCTCATAACACGTCCAGCATAGCTATAAATCAAATGTGAACTCATGGCATCTGACATACACGTATTTCAAGACCCATGTCCAGGAAAGACCTACACTCCACACTTTCCGAGTATAATATATGGATGCTTAGGTAGGAAGTTCTATTAACCATAATAATTACCTGGAACAGAGATGAATAATCGTTAGTAATTATTTCTCAGCTGATCCCATCTTCGTCGATGTGTGCTTGATGGATAATAATACGTTGGTATTATTAAAATACGTTTAATGTATAAAAGACTACATTATGAACTTCACTTTGTGACAGCTGACTCTCAAGTGCATATGGAGCGTCTTACACAAATCTCACAAACCAAAACATTGCTAAACAAAAGAGCATCGCTCTGAAAAGACTTAAATCCTACTCCAGTACAAATCATAAAGAATCACATCTTATCTGAGGTAATCAACAAATGTTTGAATCCTAATACCAAAACAAATCATTACTCTTATGATCAAAGCATAACATGTCTTATTCATGCAATATGATGCAATGTTGCGCAATACCTGAAACACTTGAAATAATATAGTACATTGTTACAATAATACATAACAGTCTCCTCCCCCTTAACTTGACATTGTAAAAATATTCATAAATCTAATCTCTCAGGGGGCTTTCCTCTGTTAATCCTATTAGGAAGCACTTTAACCTCATCTTGTACTGGTACATGAATTGGTTCTGAATCTACATTGGATGTTGGACCATCTTGGTTAATACTTGACTCATTTGATCTAACTACTTCTTTAAGTTTCTCATCTCTAACATTCACATGCTCTACTGTCTTTCTGTTTAACGGCTGTAATTGATCAACATGACGTTTTACAACATTATCACTAACACGAACATCATAATGTAAATTTCCTATCTCTCTTACAATCTCTCCTGGTACCCACTTCTCTGGAGTGTTGTACGATCTTACCATGACATCAGACAAAGGTAAAAAATGTCTTACATTAGGAAGCTTTGCTACTTGTTTATACCCTTTATCTTGTAAATCACTTTGCAAACTTGGATACAACAAATCTAACTTACACCTTATCCTCCTTCCCATTAACAAATTTGAGGGTGCCACGCCTGTTGTGCTGTGCGGCGTTGTTCTATAAGACAATAAAAATTTTGACACATGCAAAAATATATTACCCGAATTTGCTCTTCTACACTTCATATTGTGCTTAAATGTTTGGACAAATCTTTCAGCCTCTCCATTAGTGGATGGATGATATGTAGCTGAAAATATATGCTTTATACCATTGACATTACAAAATTCTTTAAACTCTTGTGAGGTAAACTGTGGACCATTATCTGTAACAATTCTTTCTGGAATACCATGCGTTGAAAAAATTTGCATTAACTCTTTTATTGTGGCGTAAGACGGTTTCGTCTTCATTGGGATAATTTCTGGCCACTTACTGTAAGCATCTACTACTATCAAAAACAAATAATTCAAAAAAGGACCTGCAAAATCTATATGCACTCTTTGCCATGGATACCTGCGTAACTCCCACGGGTGCATTCTAGCAAATTGAGGATTGTTTTGTTGCATAACACAATTCATACAATTCCTTATATAACATTCCACATCTTTATCTACACCTGGCCACCATACAAAAGTTCTCGCAATTGACTTTGATCTTACAATACCTTGGTGATCAGCATGTATTTCAGACAAAACCTTATTTCTCAGTGAATTAGGAATAACTACCCTGGAACCTCTCATCACTATTCCTTGTGTCACACTCAATTCATACCATATATCCTTATACGGTTTACAATTTTCCTCCTTTCCACATAAGTCCCTACCTGTCATTAAACTCTCCAAAACCTTACTAAGTACTGGGTCTTGCTTGGTACTGTGTGCTACATCTTTTGCAGTTATTGGTACATTATATACTGAAATTAATAGAACACTGTCATCATACTCTTCTGGAGCTTTGTCTACGGGTAATCTGGATAAAGCATCTGCATTACCCATATTTGATGTTGGACGGTATTCTATATCATAGTGGTACGCTGCTAACGTAACTGCCCAACGTTGTAGTCTTGCAGCTACCAACGTAGGTAAACTTGCTTTTGGACCCAATATTGCTAATAAAGGTTTATGATCTGTAACAAGTGTGAACTTTTTCCTACCATAAAGATACATATGGAATTTTTTAACTCCATAAACTAATGCTAAACCTTCCTTTTCTATTTGAGAGTAATTCCTTTCTGCCTTGTTCAATACTCTAGAAGTGAATGCAATTAGTTTTTCTGTTCCATCTGGCATTACATGAGATAATACTGCACCTAAACCTATGTTTGATGCATCACATACTAATTTAACTGGCAAATCCATTTGATAATGTACTAAGAATGTAGGTGATGTTATTTCCTGCTTGATTCTTTCAAAAGATTCCTGACACTCTTTTGTCCACTTCCATTCTACACCCTTATACAACAGATTATACAATGGATGTGCAATTGTAGACAAATTCTGAATGAAATTCCCATAAAATGTTACTAAACCTAGAAATGATTGTAATTCCCTAACATTTTCTGGCACTTTTGTTGATTGTACAGCTTTAATCTTCTCTTTAGTTTTGTGAATACCCTTGCCATTTATTACAAAACCTAAGTATTCCACTGAATCAACTTCTAAAATACATTTGTTCTTATTTACTCTAATATTATGTTCCTTCAACTTCTTCAGAACTGTTCGCAATCTTTCTCTATGTTCTCTTGTGTCTTTACCCGCAATTAAAATATCATCTATAAAAATGAATACTCCTTGCATTCCTGAAAAAATCTTATCCATAGTTTGTTGCCATATAGCTGGCCTACTTGCAACTCCATAAGGTAATCTCTTTGGCCTAAACAAACCTAAGGATGTATTTACTGTACATAATTCTTGTGAAGTTTCATCCATGGGAAGCTGTTGAAATGCTTGTCTTAAATCTAATTTAGAAAAAACACTGCATCCTGACATAGTTGCAAACATGTCTTTCGGATTTGGTAAGGGATGTTGAGCTACTTGCAGTTGTGGATTTAACGTTACTTTGTAATCTCCACATAACCTAACCTGTCCACTTTCCTTCACAATAGGAACTAATGGTGTAGCCCAATCTGAATATGTAACCTTTTCCCAAGAACCTTCACTTTCTAATCTCTTGATTTCTGTTTCAACTGCACTTTTCAATGCATGCGGTACTGGTCTCGGAGCAAAAAATCTAGGAGAACTGTCAGGTTTCAAAACTAAAATTGCCTTTGCGTTCTTTACTGTACCTATTTTATCTTCAAATACGTCTTGAAACTCTGATAGGATATCATCCATAGACATTTCATTTTTGTTTTCATCTTGTCTACCTGCAACCTTCAAAATACTAGGCCAATCTAACTTCAAATACTGTAGCCAATCTAAACCTAGCAAAGTTTGTCCATTACCTTTTACTACTGTTAATGGCATTCTCTCTAATTTCTGTTCTTTGTACTGTACTTCTACGTTCGAAGCACCTATTACCTGAATATCAAAACCATTATAACCTTTGCGTTCTTTACTGTACCTATTTTATCTTCAAATACGTCTTGAAATTCTGATATGATATCATCCATAGACATTTCATTTTTGTTTTCATCTTGTCTACCTGCAACCTTCAAAATACTAGGCCAATCTAACTTCAAATACTGTAGCCAATCTAAACCTAGCACAGTTTGTCCATTACCTTTTACTACTGTTAATGGCATTCTCTCTAATTTCTGTTCTTTGTACTGTACTTCTACGTTCGAAGCACCTATTACCTGAATATCAAAACCATTATAACTTTTCAAAACTCTATTTGTACCTTCTAATAACAAATTAGGAATGCTTTTAGCCATTTTCTCAGACATAATTGATACATCGGCTGCTGTGTCAACTTGCATCAAAATTGGTTTACCATTTATGATTACTTCTACCATGATATGTTTCTTTGCACCTTTGTTGACTGAGTTTATGTGAAATGCAAAATCAGTTTCTGAACTAACCTGATTATCATGAACATTTTCCTCATTATTCTCTTGACCCATAGTATCAACTGTAGCATTTATTTTCTTTGCGTACTGTTTAGGAAATCTACAAGCAGTTGCAAAATGACCCAGCTTTCTGCAATTCTGGCATGTCTGTCCAGTAGCAGGGCATTTCTTTGCTTCGTATGCAAGATGATCAGTTTTACCACACCTAAAACACTTGGGTTTTTCCTGTTGTTTCTGTGTATAACCCTGATTCTGATATTTATGAACATTAGTGTTAGGCACTTTTCTATGACTAGGCTTTGACATATTCCTTCTCTGATTCTTATTGGTTTTCCACTTAGAACCTACTGTATTAATTTTAGAATTTTCCATTCTATTGCTTGTAGAACTACCTATTATGTGACTTTGCCTATTTGATGTTTCTAAAGCTCTGCCTGTTATCAATACCTTTTCTAATGTTAAATCTTTATCTTGCAATAATTTCTTTCTTAGCTCTTCTGATGTGCAATGTGCAATTACTTGATCTATGATAACATTCTCTAACTCTAGAAATTCACATGAAACGGCTAAATTCTTTAGTCGAGTCACAAATGCATCTAAACTTTCATTTTCTTTCTGATAAGCCTGCGCTGAAAACTGGTATCTTTCAAAAAATTTATTGACTTGGAGCAAAATATGTGGTAAGTGCCTTAATTGCAGCTTCACTTGTGTCATCTGTAGGCTGCAAAGTCTTAAACACTTCCCGAACTTCCCTACCTGCTGTATGAAGTAATAATGCCTTCTTTTGTGCATCCTTCATGTTCCCTAATGCTTCTAAATAAATCTTAAATTCCTCACACCACTGTTGCCATCGTGTTGCAACAGAATTAGGCTCAGCAGTGACGCTGAAAGCTTAAGGTGGTTCAATACTAAAAGGCATTTTGTTTGCTTACCTTAATAACTGTGGTAGGTTAAGCTACTGTACTGCAGTCACAAGTATACTTCCTACCTACCCAACTTTAAATTTCACCCTTATGTGTATTTGATGAAATTCCTATTCTGATGCTGGTAAAATCTTCATTGGGCGATTTTACTCTTGTTTCCCGATGTACAAAACCTTCTCTTGTGCTGGCCGTCTTTGTGCATAGGCTCCAATGCTTCTCCCTGCTTGCTTCTCCCTGCTTGTCCGTTGTCCTCAAACGTCGCCAAATATAATATATGGATGCTTAGGTAGGAAGTTCTATTAACCATAATAATTACCTGGAACAGAGATGAATAATCGTTAGTAATTATTTCTCAGCTGATCCCATCTTCGTCGCCAAATATAATATATGGATGCTTAGGTAGGAAGTTCTATTAACCATAATAATTACCTGGAACAGAGATGAATAATCATTAGTAATTATTTCTCAGCTGATCCCATCTTCGTCGATGTGTGCTTGATGGATAATAATACGTTGGTATTATTAAAATACGTTTAATGTATAAAAGACTACATTATGAACTTCACTTTGTGACACCTGACTCTCAAGTGCATATGGAGCGTCTTACACAAATCTCACAAACCAAAACATTGCTAAACAAAAGAGCATCGCTCTGAAAAGACTTAAATCCTACTCCAGTACAAATCATAAAGAATCACATCTTATCTGAGGTAATCAACAAATGTTTGAATCCTAATACCAAAACAAATCATTACTCTTATGATCAAAGCATAACATGTCTTATTCATGCAATATGATGCAATGTTGCGCAATACCTGAAACACTTGAAATAATATAGTACATTGTTACAATAATACATAACACCGAGGAGACAAAATGAAAATGCATCTCAGAGAGAGACATCAAGGAGGAAACCAGAAAAAGCAAAGTAAAGCTGCATTCGTCTCAACGAGCAAATCCGGAAAATAGGGCAAACCTTGTTCCATCCCACATAACTACATGGCAAAAAAACGTCTCAAACTCACAAACTCTTGTGAAAGGTCCCAGAAAAGCCAGAAAGAGAAATCTTGTGCCTCTAACAAGAAAGAGAATCTCCAAACAAAGGGATAAAAGCTACAAGGGATTCCTCTGTCCTCGATCCCAAGACTGACAAAGAACCAACGTGAAGGAATATCATCTAAAGACAAGCAACTAATTTTCTGGATCTGGAAGAGATCATGACAACGAACAAAATCAATTTGTAGAAAATGGAAGATCAAAATGACTGAGAAGAGCAACAAGCCCCATTATCCATATTGTCCTCTGAAAGAAAGGAGGCAGAAAAATTAAAATGGAAAGAACAGAAAGAAAATAAACACTCTCCACTTAATCACCTTACTCTTGTGCTAAGCTGTCATTCGAAGAAATTTCTCAAGACTGTC
Source organism: Palaemon carinicauda (assembly GCF_036898095.1). Lineage (NCBI taxonomy): Eukaryota > Metazoa > Arthropoda > Malacostraca > Decapoda > Palaemonidae > Palaemon > Palaemon carinicauda. The sequence goes on from NC_090767.1 coordinate 30,910,975, forward strand.
TCCCTAATAGAAAAAATAAGTCATGTTCAATAAAAAAAACACTTATACACCACAAGCGACTCCTTGCCAAAGTTCCAAGAACCTTTAAGCATGAGCGAAGTTTGCAACAAGCGAGCGGTGTTGACAAGAACAGAGAAGAGGCAGCAGACAGGAAGAAGCCTCCAAACGATCCTTTGCTGAATGTACGAGAAGCGGAGGAAAAAAACGGGAGGAAAAGAGACCCTCATGGACGTAACCTCAAACTCCGGGGGAACACAATAGAGCATGCAACTGGGAAATCACCAAGAGGAGAACCTTCATGAGATGCAACGAAGGGGAGGATGGGCCTGAACTACATCTCGCTGGGGAAGGGAAACTTCAGCCGAAAAGGAGAGAGCTCCACAAACAATGAAAAGGCTATAGCCCCCTCCATCTTTTAGAATCGTATCTACATAGACAAAAGCCCCTTCTAAAGGCAACCAGCCCAATCATGTCAAACTGTGTCCCAATGCCTACCTGAACTAAGCAAGAGTCAACCCCAAAATACCACTTTGCCTAAGTGCTCTCCGTTATTGTTACTGGATCACCAGGCGAATGAAAGGTTAAACTATCACCAGGCCCAAGCAAAGACCTGTTCCATCCACCTAAGTTCTGCCACACGTCGGAATTCAGAAATTCACAAGACTCTGATCTGTTTTACCTTTACTTATGTAGAGTCACCAGGCCCCTAAGAGGAGCCTCAAAAAATGATAAATGAAAAATTATAAACCCTTTTAAAAAGGAGTAATAAAAGTTGGAACAAGAAAAAGCATCTGTTAACCAAGAACAAGGTCCGATTCTAAACTGGAATGGTATATAATCAAGCAAACTCTAAACACGGAGCCAAAGAGAGCAAGCCCAAAATATAACAAGGAAAACAACACATAACAAAGCCCAAGCTGTGAAAAGACTTGGGTGTTTAACAAAAGCACTCTTTTGCTATAGTACCCAACTTTACATGAGTCCCATGTGACGTAAAACCAACAACTCACCTTGCAATCAGTAAAATAATTATCAAATGGTTTATACTGGAATTAATGAAAATCCTCTACAAATAAAACATAAAAACACTGCAGTAACTGGTGCTGTAAAAGAGCCACCAAACTCAGAGAAATTTGAAAGAAGACAACTTTTCAGCCTAGGTGCCCAGTAACAACTGAATGTAAAAGTGACTGGACAGCTGGGTCAGCTGGCAGTGTTGCCAACATATGGGGGACATAATAGTAAAAAGCAGCGTTATCAATGTGGTTAAAATTCTAATGTATTTGGAGACTCAGAGCTAGGTAAATTACCCTCTGGTAATGTTTGATAATATTTAAGATTTATTCATAACTCTAGTTATCAGTTTAGGATGGATACCTGGGGAGGATGTACAGTCAAGATATAAGAATGTTATGTTTATTTAATAGACCAGAAGTTTCTGTCCAAGAAATTAAGATAGGATTCAGCAGCTGAAGACCAGATTGGAGGACAATGTTCGAAAAAGGCAGAATGAAAGAATTGAAATATTTCTTCAGTGGTAAAACCTTCTACCAAGGAAGACAAATTTTCTAAGGTTCAGGTCGTATATCAGTGTACAGTCACATACAAATTGAGGGGGGAGACTGCTAACAGTATGCCCCAGCAAAAGACCATTAGAAATAATGTCAGGTTTGCACAGAAACCTTTTCACACATTTCTAGATTTATTTTTCAATATATCCAACATATCATTTAATTTGTTTTCCTTTATCCAGAATTACCCAAAAACAAATGCATGTCTGCAAATCTAATTCATTATTTATAGGAAGAGAAAATATAAACAAAAAATCTACACAGACAGAATTTGAGAGACGGCTTAAGAACATGGAGAGCGAGTGTCTTCAGTTGTCTGACAGGTGATTAGAACTACCTTGTTATGTCTCAAAAACCGTTCCAGTTGAAGGAACATGATTTGCATATGTGTAGGAATAAACTTATGATGGTGGATTTCAAAACAATACCAATGAGACTAACAACTAATATGACTTTTTTAGCTGAAGGAATTTGTTCCCACGCAAATACAAAAATTACTTCATTCAAAATCTAAAATTTTTTCATTCACATTTTTTTTAACTAAACAAGTCAGTCTTTTTTTGGATAGGAGAAGCTCAGATGAAGCTGAATAACTGTTTAAAGGGAAAACAGTGTGAATTTGCGTCAGAACAGATAAGGATTTTGATAAGTTTTCAACTTACTCAGAACAACCGTTGGAATTGTTAACAGCAGTTGGTGGAACAGAGGCAAAGACTCTCTACTTTAATCTTCAGCCTTAACCAGTACTATGTGTGAGTCAATACAATAGGAAAATAAACTTTAACCATTTGTCCTTTGAATGGGATAACACTTCATATTGACCCTACTCTACATATTTCTGATTAAAATGGTTTGAATCTAATGATTGTGATTATAATAGATTTATGTTCAGCTGTTGAATCATGAATTGATTCTTACTTTTGAGCAATAGGAATATCGTAGAAAAACCTGTAGTATGATAACCTAATAAAGGAAGGATCATGAAAATAAATATAACTGACAAAATAAATATTATCCACCAATATGCCTAGTTTAACAGTCAATTTTTGTTTTTTAAACCCCAAATTTAACAGCCATAGTTTTTTCTCGAAAACCTTAAGTTTAACCGTCAAACTTTTTTTCTTGAAAAAACGTCACTTGGGCATTCATGTTATGAATCTTGTAATTAAGCATGATTTGGTGATTGTTACACTTCCTCTGCATACGACAAACAGTCTCTAGCCATAGGATGTGAGTGTGTTTTGTATATTCAAGACGTTTCTCTGAGCTCTACTGAACGACCAGTTTCTCATTCACCCCCAATGAGGACAATGTTCAGAATAAGGCAGAATGAGAGAATTGAAATATTTCTTCAGCGTAAAACCTTCTACCATGGAAGACAGATTTCTAAGGTTCAAGTCGTTTGTCAGTGTAGAGTCACAAACAAATCGAGGGGGAGACTGCATTAGTCGTGCCCCAGCACAAGGCAAAAAGACGATTAGGAATAATGTTCGGCTTGCATTTCTAGCTTTATCTTTAAACAACTACTACATATCATTGCATTCTTTTCCCTTTACCCAGATTTACAAATGCATATCTGGAAATCTTATTCATCAATTATAAGAAGAGAAAGGAAAAAAATCTAAACAGACAGAATTTAAGAGACGGCTTAAGAACATGGAGAGCGAGTGTCTTCAGTTCTCTGACAGGTCATTAGAACTACATCGTTATGTTTCAAAAACCATTCCAATTGAGGGAACATAATTTGCATCTGTGTAGGAAAAAACTTATGATGAAGGATTCAAAAAAAAAAAAAAAAAACAATGAGACTAAAATCTAATATTACTTTTTTTTTTTGTTCTCACGCAAATACAAACATTTCTTCATTTAGAATCTCAAATTTTGTTATTTACATTTTTCTTAACTAAACAAACCATTTTTTTTTTAATAGGAGAAGCTCAGAGGAATCTGAATTACTGTTTAAAGGGAAAACAGTTTGAATTTGCGTCAGAACAGATATGGATTTTGAAAAGTTTTCAACTTACTCAGAACAACCATTGGAATTGGTAACAACAGTTGGTGGAACAGACGCAAAGACTCTCCACTTCAATCTACAGCCTTAACCAGAACTATGTGTGAGTCAATACAATAGGAAAATAAACTTTAACCATTTGTCCTTTGAATGGGATAACACTTCATATTGACCCTACTCTACATATGTGTAATTAAAATAGTTTGGCTCCAATGATTATGACTATAATATATTTATGTTCAGTTGTTGAATAATGAATAGATTTTTACTTCTGAGCAACAGGAATATCGAAGAAAAACTTGTAGTATAATGACCTAATAAAGGAAGAAACATGAAAATAAATATAACTGACAAAATAAATATTTTCCACCAATCTGCCTAGTTTAACAGTCTCATTATTTTTTTTTTTTTTTAACCACAAGTTTAACAGCCATAGTTTTTTTCTTGAAAACCTCAAGTTTAACACTCATACTTTTTTTCTTGAAAAAAGGTGGGGTGTGATCCCCGGCAACCTCAACACTGGGTTGGCTAGCGCTTTTACCGACATGACAAGGTTAGCACTCTGGGACCGACGGTGCTCTTCCTCCCTCTCAGACTATTTCCAAGTCTCAAGTGCGCTTGTGCTCAACAGCCAATTGCCTCCCTGCTAGAACTGCGAAGTGCACAGTTCCATTCAAAGATTCTATTATAATCTTTTTTCTATAAACTGAAGAATGGTTATTGACGTTAAGCATAACGAATATATATTGCATATGTATAAACAAAGAGTTAAAGAATATTACATTGAATCTTATTAAAATTATTAAATATGTATCAGTGGTGCCGGAGTCATACAGTGCCTACACAAAAGCTGCAAATGCTGATATCAAAACCATTTCTTAAAGTTTCCGAAAGGCTTGTCAGTTGATAGGCTTGTCGCCTTCAACAAAGTTAATGTCGAAACTTTATTTAAGACAGAGACATTAGTTGCAGAAAAATACAAATTCAAACCAGAATGTATATACTATTTGGAGTAGAGTTGATAGTCCACAGTTAGGAGGCCTCTTAAGATTGTGTAGGAGAATGGTCAGCCAGTAGCCACGCAGGAAAGAGGGGACACCATGATGATTGTGGGCATTATAAATGTTGTAGGGTAGTCCCTCCCTCCAGTGTTCATAATTCCCAGATGTTTATCGAACTCAGCTTTCATAAGGAACACAATCTTAGGTTCCAGAGTCATAATGCATCCTAATGGCTGTTTTAACGGTGGATACTTCGTAAAGACAATTCAGCATCTTTGTGAGTAACCTTATTCTTCTCCAGAGAACAAGATTCTTCTAATTAAGGACAATGCGGAACGTCACATGGGCATTCATGTTATGAAGTTTGTAACTAAGCGTGGTTTTATGATTGTTACCCTTCCTCTGCATGTGACACAAAATCTCTAACCCTTGGATTTGTGTGTGTTTAGTACATTCAAAACGTTTTTGTGGAGCCTACTGAACGACCAGTTTCTCATTAACCCCTAATGAATATACAACCATGCCACAGTTTCCCGAGTTTGAATCTGAGGCTTGGACTAGAGCCACTACTGTCTTCAATGTTCCCTTTGGGTTCAAGACAAATGGTTTCTCACCTCTCAATCATAACAACATCGCAGATGATGTGTTTAATGGACCACAGATAATAGAGAAACCGGCACCACCTGAGAATTTTTCAGTAGAATTTACTCCAACTTCGGATGGAGAGATCTTAAATAGCTGAAGGATAAACTCAGCAGTAGATATTCATGATCCAACCTCCATACACCCTGTTCTCTGTTGATGCGATGGTGAAACCATGTGCTCATGTGGACCCTGGGACGTCCAGTTACCCTTCCACTCCAGCCCCTAGTAGGTCAAGCCAATCTTCCGGACAGTTGACCTCTAAGAGTGCCAGGCCATTCTCCAAGGCTGCTCTTTGTCCTTAAGGAAAGGAATTGCATAAGTTATCTGTGTTTTGATATCTGTTGGAATCTCACAAATGCCATCAGTAGGCATACAAGATGTATTGGTTGTCTGGCAGGGGCGAGTGATCATGAATGAATCACCAGTCAAGTAGATTTGTAGCTCTTCTTTGAACCATTTTACCTCCCATCTTACTCCCAGTAACTTTAAACTTACTATCAGCAATGTAATAATTAGAGAAAACTGAAGTACCTTTAAACAGTTTTTCCTTATTTGATACAAAAATTGGTAAAATTGGTAGGATTTACTGTCTGATACAAAATAAACAGATGGAATGAGTTCCTCTTATTTGTGAATGACAATTAGTCTTGAACTGGACACCATAGTCAACGGGTTTAAAACAGATCTATTTAACAAACATAATAGTTGTAATACTCTGACTTTTTGTATTTTATGCAATATGCTAAAGAAATTATTAGTCAAAATCAGGAGTCTATGAACTGGCAGCCCTGTATACTGTGACAATCTGATTACTGAAAGAAAGTGTTGGTGCAGCATCCCCAGATACACTGCTTTACACAGTAGGAGAGAAAGCCAGTTTGCTTAAAGGTAACTATTTTAAAATTCACTAATAGCTGACCCTTTAAAATCTCTCTCTGTTGTGCAGTACAATAAATACATATTGGTTCCACCTACCTGTACAGTAAGATCTAGGAACAGAAGCGGATGCAAACTGATGCTCTGATGTTGTTGCATAGTGCTTTTATAAAGCAAAATTTAGAGGAAAATTTATTAAATTGTTCATTCATTAGGCATTGAAATTCTTCAATCAGTCTTTTATGACAGCCACGGCCTAATATAATAAAAAAAAAGTTACTAAAACCGCTGAATATTTAATATTTAACAGTCATAACTCAAGGTTTTGTTCAATCCGTTGAATTTTATTATGTATATGAAGAATTGCATAATTGTAAAAAATGATTAAAGGAAACAATTAATTTTTACAGCTGTATGATATATATCTAAATATTACATCAGTAAAAAATACAGTTGGGAATCAAGCAGGTTTGTGTTGATCTGTTAATAATTTATATAAAATGTGACTTTAATTAAAAAAAAAATAGCATACAAGTAAATTTAGAATTTGCTCACTTTTTTTTAATACTTTTAAGATGAAATATCTTGTTCACTATCTATAACCCACCCAACTTTTGCTTTTCTTCAAAACTGATTTACTGATTATTGAAAATGGCATTTTCCAAATTTCTGTAAATATTTATTTC
>NC_090767.1:30922787-30927787 GCF_036898095.1 Palaemon carinicauda
TATATATATATATATATATATATATATATATATATATATATATATATATATATATATATATATATATATATATGTATATATATTTATGTATTATATGTATTATATATTTAAATATATTTGATAAATTTTGCACATTTTGACGTGTTTTTTTTATTCAAATAAGCCATATTTTTCATACATTAATGACTGGATTTATTGATTTTCATCTTTCTTCGCGGTCAAATAGTAGTGTCACTGTTTATACAAGTTTCCTGGACCAGGGTTCGACTCAATGCCGGTTAGAAGCTCTTGTCTTTGAGGGATTTCGCCTTGGGCTCAGATTTCAAGGTCATTAAGAAAATCCAGACATTAATGTATAAAAGATATAAGGCTTATTTGAATATAAAAAAGCACGTCTAAATGTGTAAAATTTATCATTAATTGAATGATAAGTCACAAACATACCAGTTAGCTCTGATGGTGAAGATGGGTTGATGTCAATTCTGTGGAGGATTTATTTTGGTTTACTTTTATTTTTGTTTTTTGCCAAATCCTGAGAGAGAGAGAGAGAGAGAGAGAGAGAGAGAGAGAGAGAGAGAGAGAGAGAGAGAGGTAGTTAGTGTATCGATTGTTTGTTGTGAGAAAGACTGTTGTTATAAATGAGGTTGTTTGTTTATGTTTTAGTTAGGTTACGACTGTGGTGAACGTCTTAGGTGAATGCTTATTTTGATTTGACTGCAGCAAGCGTCAGTACTGTGTGTCCTTTGAATACTGGATTATTATCATTATATATTTTTACCAGTGTGGAAGTGCTTATATATTTCAACAGTAAGTACAGTTTTGTTTATATTTGCTTGTCGTGATTGTGAATGATAGGAACAGTTTATTATTTATCTTTGATTATAGTGCGATAGTTTAGTTAGTTAGGAGTGTTCGTAAGTGTTTTTCTTTTTTATTTTTGCAGGCCGTAATTCCTCCTTGGTAAGACTTACTCCTTTGAGAGAGATATTTTGAATATTGATTGATGACCTGGCTTATTATGAAGGCCTTGGAACTGACTGCTATTTTAGAGTAGGATATAATCGGTAACGACTTTGGCTGTAAGAAGGAATTTTCGATTGATGATGATGATGATATAACGATAATAACCACGACCCCAATCAGGGAAGCAGTTGTGGCAAATTGCCACCCAGTGAACTATTAAACACAGAGTTGTGTTAGTTTGCCGTAAAGACATTCCTGCTTATGTGCGGCGACAGTGTTGGTGTCCCATAGTATTTATAATAAATAATTTATATATATATATATATATATATATATATATATATATATATATATATATATATATATATATATATATATATATATATATTTTGGTGTTAATAATGTCTACTCTAACCTAGGTCGCTGGGTCCTTATTGAAATGGGGGCAGGGGTGTGACGATTCGTCCCCTTTGCTTTATCCTTCAATAAGCCACTTGTGTGCTTGGGCTACTGGTGGCCCATTAAGTTTATTATCCCTTATTCGGAATAAGGAGTTGCAGATGGGGATTTGCCTTTTAGTGGTGTCTGTTCTTTATCTGCATTAGGAAAAGCAGAATATTCATGACGTTTATTGTAAAATATACTGATGCACAATGTAGAACTGAACTATATATATATACATATATATATATATATATATATATATATATATATATATATATATATATATATATAGTATACATACATATACACACACACACACATATATATATATATATATATATATATATATATATATATATATATATATATATATATATATATACATATACACACATATATATATATATATATATATATATATATATATATATATATATATATATATATATATATATATATATATATATATATATATATATATAGACATATATATAGATAGATATATATATTTATATATATATATATATATATATATATATATATATATATATATATATATATAGATATATATATATAGATATATATATATATATATATATATATATATATATATATATATATATATATATATATATATATATATATATATATATATATATATATATATATATATATATATATGTATATATATATATATATATATATATATATATATATATATATATATATATATATATATATATATATATATATATATATATTAATCTTTTGAAATACAAGGCTTATTTGAATATGATAAAACATGTTTAAATATGTAAAATTTATCATATATATATATATATACATATATATATATATATATATATATATATATATATATATATATATATATATATATGTATGTATACAAACACACACACACACACACATATATATATATATATATATATATATATATATATATATATACTTATGTGTGTATATATATATGTATATATATTTTTGGGCTGAAGCCATGTTGTCCTGATGGAAGGTTCCTTCAGTAGCTTCCTAGGGTATATTTAACTACAGTGGATATTCCCAGAGAATCAAATAAAGGTTATCACAGAATTCTAACTTCTGGTGCAAGTACCCTAAAGGTTTCCCTCTAGGATATCGTTTATCAGCAGGGGACGCATGTATTAACACGCCACATAGCTATCTGCACCCCATATAGAGTTAACGCTTCATGATCTATCAATCCCTAAATGCCCTGCATACATATTCACATGTGCAATGTGGGTGGCTCAATTTATTGAAGAGGGTGAAAGAGCTACTTGTGCACAAAATTCCCCTCCCCTATTCTCATCAGCATAATATAAGATATAATTTTCTATAATAGAAATTCTCACAAGGCCCATTCAGAAATTACGGATAGCTCTCTGATTCCCCTTTAATCACTGCTCGCACTCTTTCCATTCATTCCTCTTTTTTCGGTCCCTCTCAGACTTTTATGCCTCAACCTCCCAAGTCAATCAAACCTGCATCGTCAGGGCATTCATTATGGACACCCCTGGTCATATCCTCTGCCACCCACATATATTAACCTTTGATGCTCATATCTCTCTCTCTCTCTCTCTCTCTCTCTCTCTCTCTCTCTCTCTCTCTCATCGCGTCTTCTGACTGCTCATCGGGAAAATTCACAGCCCGTTCTCTATTTTCTCTATTTTGATGGGGGTCTTCAATATTTTGGTTACGTTCTTCGTTCCTATTTTGTGCCCTAGTTATTACTCCTATTACTGCACCTCTAGAGAGAGCATCAGCTACCTTGTTAGCTTTTGAGAACCCTTTATATAAAACTCTAACAATCTCTCAATCCATATCACTTGTCGATAGGTCCAAAAATTCTATAATACAAATCACGTAAGGGGTGATGATCACTTTGAAACTCAATCGACTGCCCTAATAACAAGAACCGATGCCTCTCAAGAACCCAAAGAATAGCCAAAGCCTCTTGATCGAACCTACTATAATTCTTTTCTTCCCCTTTTAATACCCGGGAAGCAAAACAAATGGGTCGCTCTCTGCCTTTATCATTTTGTTGAGAAACTGCGCCACCAATAGCTATGCTACTCGCATCTGTTGTCACTAAAAACGGGCGATCAAATCTAGTATATGTGAGTAATTCATCCTTAGTTAACGCAGCTTTCAAATGGTTAAAGGCCCTTTCTTCTTCCATTCCCCAATTTATTACTTTTTGTTTCTTTAAAGCATCTAAGGGTCTCGCTATCTCTCCAAAACCTCTTATGAATTTACAGTAATACCCAGCGAACCCAAGGAACCCAGTTACTTCCTTAGGGGTATGTGTTTTGGGGAAATTTCTAATAGCCCATACTTTACTGGGGTAGGGTTGGATACCTTCTAGAGTTATTTTGTGACCTAAAAACTCGACCTTTTTACAGATAAATTTGCACTTTGACAAATTTATTTTAATAACATTACTTCAAAATGCTTCAAAGACTTTACAATTATTATTATCATGTTCTTCGGTCGTTTTCCCTGTAGTTATGATATCGTCTAAATAAACAAGAACATTATAGCTAATTAAGGGACACATAACTGCCATCATTACTCTAGAGAAATGATTTGTAGCATTTTTAATACATAAAGGAAGAAAATTAAACTGAAATAGTTGATCATGAGCTATAAATGCCGTTTTACATTTACTGTCTTCCTGAATGGGTATTTGATAGATTCCAGATTTTAAATCAACAGTTGTAAAATATTTACTATCCCGTACTTTCACAAGTAATTCTTTGATCGAGGGCAATGGAAATGCATTATCCTTAATGACTGCATTCAACTTCCTATAATCAACACACAATCTTACCGAGACATCCTTTTACCTAACAGCCACAATTGGAGAAGCCATGGGGATTTGCCCTCCTCAATTATCCCTTGTTCCCTTAATTTATTAATTTCCCTTTCTATCTCTCTTTGGAAATGAATGGGTACCTTATAAGGCCTTGACATGATCGGCTCCTCCTGCCCAGTTTCAATGCTAAAGGGAAATCGATCAATCCTCCTAGGTGGCTCATCCCCTATTGCAATTACATCTGGATAATTATTGACAATGTACCTAACTACAGGCTGATATTCTGACGGACATAGTTTTCGCACTTGCATAACCAGATTCTGAGTGCGTTCGTCTGTCTGGGCTGAGTTGTGGCTCCAAACAACCTATTATAATCAATTTTACATAACTATAATTCCCACACAGCATATCTTCCTAACACAACTCTTTTATTTGACAAATTAACTATCATTATATTAGCTCTGTTCTCTTTTATTTCCGATAAGCCATCTAAAACCATATGGGCCCAATTGTCATGGGTCTTAACAACAATCTTTGTTCCTTCTGGAAGAGGGCAACACGGGTCACTGATATGCTCGTATGTGTCTGGGGAGACAACACTTCTCTCTCAGGTACAGCTGTCACCTTACTTAAATGTGTCTCCGATCCCGCACACGCACTTACCCTCTCATGACTTTCTATCGGCAAAATGTACCCTCCTGCATTTACTATTATTGTACCTTTTTGATTATTAGAGATG
>NC_090767.1:30933904-31076404 GCF_036898095.1 Palaemon carinicauda
CTCAATAGAGTTTTTGCATTCATTTTATTCATCTGGAAGTGATTTAAATGTCCCAGATGCTGTCTCAACAGAGTTTTTGCATTCATTTTATTCATCTGGAAGGGACTTAAATGTCCCAGATGCTATCTCAACAGAGTTTTTGCATTCATTTTATTCATCTGGAAGGGATTTAAATGTCCCAGATGCTGTCTCAATAGAGTTTTTGCATCTATTTTATTCATCAGGAAACGATTTAAATGTCCCAGATGCTGTCTCAATAGAGTTTTTGCATTCATTTTATTCATCTGGAAGTGATTTAAATGTCCCAGATGCTGTCTCAATAGAGTTTTTGCATTCATTTTATTCATCTGGAAGGGATTTAAATGTCCCAGATGCTGTCTCAATAGAGTTTTTGCATCTATTTTATTCATCTGGAAACGATTTAAATGTCCCAGATGCTGTCTCAATAGAGTTTTTGCATTCATTTTATTCACCTGGAAGCGATTTAAATGTCCCAGTTGCTGTCTCAATAGAGTTTTTGCATTCATTTTATTCATCTGGAAGGGATTTAAATGTCCCAGATACTGTCTCAATAGAGTTTTTGCATTCATTTTATTCATCCGGAAGCAATTTTAACGTTTCAGATGCTGTCTCAACAGAGTTTTTGCATTCATTTTATTCATCTAGAAGCGATTTAAATGTCTCAGATGCTGTTTCAACAGAGTTTTTGTATTCATTTTATTCAACTGGAATCGATTTTGACGTTTAAGATGCTGTCTCAATAGAGTTTTTGCATTCATTTTATTCATCTGGAAGGGATTTAAATGTCCCAGTTGCTGTCTCAATAGAGTTTTTGCATTCATTTTATTCATCTGGAAGCAATTTAAATGTCCCAGATGCTGTCTCAATAGAGTTTTTGCATTCATTTTATTCATCTGGAAGGGATTTAAATGTCCCAGATGCTCTCTTAATTGAGTTTTTGCGTCTATTTTATTCATCTGGAAACAATTTAAATGTCCCAGATGCTGTCTCAATAGAGTTTTTGCTTTCATTTTATTCATATGGAAGGGATTTAAATGTCCCAGTTGCTATCTCAATAGAGTTTTTGCATTCATTTTATTAATCTGGAATGGATTTAAATGTCCCAGATGTTGTCTCAATAGAGTTTTTGCATTCATTTTATTCATATGGAAGCGATTTAAATGTCCCAGATGCTGTCTCAATAGAGTTTTTGCATTCATTTTATTCATCTGGAATGGATTTAAATGTCCCAGATGTTGTCTCAATAGAGTTTTTGCATTCATTTTATTCATCTGGAAGCGATTTAAATGTACCAGATGTTGTCTCAATAGAGATTTTGCATTCATTTTATTCAACTGGAAGCAATTTAAATGTCCCAGATGCTGTCTCAAAAGAATTTTTGCATTTATTTAATTCATCTGAAAGGGATTTAAATGTCCCAGATGCTGTCTCAATAGAGTTTTTGCATCTATTTTATTCACCTGGAAGCGATTTAAATGTACCAGATGCTGTCTCAACAGAGTTTTTGCATTCATTTTATTCATCTGGAAGCGATTTAAATGTCCCAAATGCTGTCTCAACAGAGTTTTTGCATTAATTTTATTCAAATGGAAGCGATTTAAATGTCTCAGATGCTCTCTCAATAGAGTTTTTGCATTCATTTTATTAATCTGGAAGCGATTTAAATGTCACATATGCTGTCTAAATGGAGTTTTTGCATTCATTTTATTCATCTGGAAGGGATTTAAATGTCCGAGATGTTGTCTCAATAGAGTTTTTGCATTCATTTTATTCATCTGGAAGCGATTTAAATGTCCCATATGCCGTCTCAACAGAGTTTTTGCATTCATTTTATTCATCTGGAAGCAATTTAAATGTCCCAGAGGCTGTCTCAATAGAGTTTTCGCATCCATTTTATTCATCTGGAAGCTATTTAAATGTCCCAGATGCTGTCTAAATAGAGTTTTTTGATTCATTGTATTCATCTGGAAGCGATTTAAATGTCCCAGATGTTGTCTCAATAGAGTTTTTGCATTCATTTTAATCATCTGGAAGCAATTTAAATGTCCCAGATGCTGTCTCAATAGAGTGTTTGCCTTTATTTTATTCAACTGGAAATGATTTAAATGTCCCAGATGCTGTCTCAACACAGTTTTTGCATTCATTTTATTCATCTGTAAGGGATTTTAATGTCCCAGATGCTGTCTCAATAGAGTTTTTGCATCTATTTTATTCACCTGGAAGCGATTTAAATGTCCCAGATGCTGTCTCAACAGAGTTTTTGCATTCATTTTATTCATCTGGAAGCGATTTAAATGTCCCAGATGCTGTCTCAACAGAGTTTTTGCATCTATTTTATTCACCTGGAAGCGATTTAAATGTCCCAGATGCTGTCTCAATAGAGTTTTTGCATTCATTTTATTCATCTGGAAGCGATTTAAATGTCCCAGATGCTGTCTCAACTGAGTTTTTGCATTCATTTTATTCATCTGGAAACGATTTAAATGTCCCAGATGATGTCTCAATAGAGTTTTTGCATTCATTTTATTCATCTGGAAGCGATTTTGACGTTTAAGATGCTGTCTCAATAGAGTTTTTGCATTAATTTTATTCATCTGGAAGCGATTTTGATGTTTCAGATGCTGTCTCAATAGAGTTGTTGCATTCATTTTATTCATCTGGAAGGGATTTGGATGTCCCAGATGCTGTCTCAACAGAGTTTTTGCATCCATTTTATTCATCTGGAAGGGATTTGAATGTCCCAGATGCTGTCTCAACAGAGTTTTTGCATCCATTTTATTCATCTGAAAGGGATTTAAATGTCCCAGATGCTGTCTCAATAGAGTTTTTGCATTCATTTTATTCATCTGGAAGCGATTTAAATGTCCCAGATGCTGTCTCAACAGATTTTTTGCATTCATTTTATTCATCTGGAAGGGATTTAAATGTCCCAGATGCTGTCTCAACAGAGTTTTTGCATTCATTTTATTCATCTGGAAGGGTTTTAAATGTCCCAAATGCTGTCTCAATAGAGTTTCTGCATCTATTTTATTCATCAGGAAACGATTCAAATGTCCCAGATGTTGTCTCAATAGAGTTTTTGCTCTCATTTTTTTCATCTGGAAGGGATTTAAATGTCCCAGTTGCTGTCTCAATAGAGTTTTTGCATTCATTTTATTCATCTGGAAGGGATTTAAATGTCCCAGATGCTGTCTCAATAGAGTTTTTGCATTCATTTTATTCATCTGGAAGGGATTTAAATGTCCCAGATGCTGTCTTAATTGAGTTTTTGCATCTATTTTATTCATCTGGAAACGATTTAAATGTCCCAGATGCTGTCTCAATAGAGTTTTTGCATTAATTTTATTCATATGGAAGGGATTTAAATGTCCCTGTTGCTGTCTCAATAGAGTTTTTGCATTCATTTTATTCATCTAGAATGGATTTAAATGTCCCAGATGTTGTCTCAATAGAGTTTTTGCATTCATTTTATTCATATGGAAGCGATTTGAATGTCCCAGATGCTGTCTCAATAGAGTTTTTGCATTCATTTTATTCATCTGGAATGGATTTAAATGTCCCAGATGTTGTCTCAATAGAGTTTTTGCATTCATTTTATTCATCTGGAAGCGATTTAAATGTACCAGTTGCTGTCTCAATAGAGATTTTGTATTCATTTTATTCAACTGGAAGCAATTTAAATGTCCCAGATGCTGTCTCAAAAGAGTTTTTGCATTTATTTTATTCATCTGAAAGGGATTTAAATGTCCCAGATGCTGTCTCAATAGAGTTTTTGCATTCATTTTATTCACCTGGAAGCGATTTAAATGTACCAGATGCTGTCTCAACAGAGTTTTTGCATTCATTTTATTCATCTGTGAGGGATTTAAAGGCCCCAGATGCTGTCTCAAAGGAGTTTTTTCATTCATTTTATTCATCTGAAAGGGATTTAAATGTCCCAGTTGCTGTCTCAATAGAGTTTTTGCATTCATTTTATTCATCTGGAAGGGATTTAAATATCCCAGATCTTGTCTCAATAGAGTTTTTGCATTCATTTTATTCATCTGAAAGGGATTTAGATATCCCAGATGCTGTCTCAATAGAGTTTTTGCATTCATTTTATTCATCTGGGAGCGATTTAAATGTCCCAGATGCTGTCTCAATAGAGTTTTTGCATTCATTTCATTCATCTGGAACCGATTTTGACGTTTAAGATGCTGTCTCAATAGAGTTTTTGCATTCATTTTATTCATCTGAAAGCGATTTAAATGTCCCAGATGCTGTCTCAATAGAGTTTTTGCATTCATTTTATTCATCTGGAAGCGATTTTGACGTTTCAGATGCTGTCTCAATAGAGTTTTTGCATTCATTTTATTCATCTGGAAGCGATTTTGATGTTTCAGTTGCTGTCTCAATAGAGTTTTTGCATTCATTTTATTCATCTGGAAGCTATTTAAATGTCCCAGATGCTGTCTCAATAGAGTTTTTGCATTTATTTTATTCATCTGGAAGCCATTTTAACGTTTAAGATGCTGTCTTAATAGAGTTTTTGCATTCATTTTATTCATCTGAAAGCAATTTAAATGTCCAATATGCGGTTTCAATAGAGTTTTTGCATTCATTTTATTCATCTGGAAGGGATTTAAATGTCCCAGATGCTATCTCAACAGAGTTTTTGCATTCATTTTATTCATCTGAAAGGGATTTAAATATCCCAGATGCTGTCTCAATAGAGTTTTTGCATTCATTTTATTCACCTGAAAGCGATTTAAATGTCCCAGATGCTGTCTCAATAGAGTTTTTGCATTCATTTTATTCATCTGGAAGCGATTTTGACGTTTCAGATGCTGTCTCAATAGAGTTTTTGCATTCATTTTATTCATCTGGAAGCGATTTTGATGTTTCAGATGCTGTCTCAATAGAGTTTTTGCATTCATTTTATTCATCTGGAAGTGATTTGAATGTCCCAGATGCTGTCTCAACAGAGTTTTTGCATCCATTTTATTCATCTGAAAGGGATTTAAATGTCCCTGATGCTGTCTCATTAGAGTTTTTGCATTCATTTTATTCATCTGGAAGCGATTTAAATGTCCCAGATGCTGTCTCAACAGAGTTTTTGCATCCATTTTATTCATCTGAAAGGGATTTAAATGTCCCTGATGCTGTCTCATTAGAGTTTTTGCATTCATTTTATTCATCTGGAAGCGATTTAAATGTCCCAGATGCTGTCTCAACAGAGTTTTTGCATTCATTTTATTCATCTGGAAGGGACTTAAATGTCCCAGATGCTATTTCAACAGAGTTTTTGCATTCATTTTATTCATCTGGAAGGGATTTGAATGTCCCAGATGCTGTCTCAATAGAGTTTTTGCATCTATTTTATTCATCTGGAAACGATTTAAATGTCCCAGATGCTGTCTCAATAGAGTTTTTGCATTCATTTTATTCATCTGTAAGGGATTTAAATGTCCCAGATGCTGTCTCAATAGAGTTTTTGCATTCATTTTATTCATCTGGAAGAAATTTAAATGTCCCAGAAGCTGTCTCAATAGAGTTTTTGCATCTATTTTATTCATCTGGAAACGATTTAAATGTCCCAGATGCTGTCTCAATAGAGTTTTTGCTTTCATTTTATTCATCTGGAAGCGATTTGAATGTCCCAGTTGCTGTCTCAATAGAGTTTTTGCATTCATTTTATTCATCCGAGGCGATTTTAACGTTTAAAATGCACTCTCAATAGAGTTTTTGCATTCATTTTATTCATCCGAGGCGATTTTAACGTTTAAGATGCACTCTCAATCGAGTTTTTGCATTCATTTTATTCATCTGGAGCGATTTGAATGTCTCAGATGCTGTTTCAACAGAGTTTTTGTATTCATTTTATTCAACTGGAAGCGATTTTGACGTTTAAGATGCTGTCTCAATAGAGTTTTTGCATTCATTTTATTCATCTGGAAGGGATTTGAATGTCCCAGTTGCTGTCTCAATAGAGTTTTTGCATTCATTTTATTCATCTGGAAGGGATTTAAATGTCCCAGATGCTGTCTCAATAGAGTTTTTGCATTCATTTTATTCATCTGGAAGGGATTTAAATGTCCCAGATGCTGTCTTAATTGAGTTTTTGCATCTATTTTATTCATCTGGAAACGATTTAAATGTCCCAGATGCTGTCTCAATAGAGTTTTTGCTTTCATTTTATTCATATGGAAGGGATTTAAATGTCCCAGTTGCTGTCTCAATAGAGTTTTTGCATTCATTTTATTCATCTGGAATGGATTTAAATGTCCCAGATGTTGTCTCAATAGAGTTTTTGCATTGATTTTATTCATATGGAAGCGATTTAAATGTCCCAGATGCTGTCTCAATAGAGTTTTTGCATTCATTTTATTCATCTGGAATGGATTTAAATGTCCCAGATGTTGTCTCAATAGAGTTTTTGCATTCATTTTATTCATCTGGAAGCGATTTAAATGTACCAGATGCTGTCTCAATAGAGATTTTGCATTCATTTTATTCAACTGGAAGCAATTTAAATGTCCCGGATGCTGTCTCAAAAGAGTTTTTGCATTTATTTTATTCATCTGAAAGGGATTTAAATGGCCCAGATGCTGTCTCAATAGAGTTTTTGCATCTATTTTATTCACCTGGAAGCGATTTAAATGTACCAGATGCTGTCTCAACAGAGTTTTTGCATTCATTTTATTCATCTGGAAGCGATTTAAATGTCCCAGATGCTGTCTCACCAGAGTTTTTGCATTCATTTTATTCAAATGGAAGCGATTTAAATGTCTCAGATGCTCTCTCAATAGAGTTTTTGCATTCATTTTATTTATCTGGAAGCGATTTAAATGTCACTTATGCTGTCTCAATAGAGTTTTTGCATTCATTTTATTCATCTGGAAGGGATTTAAATGTCCCAGATGTTGTCTCAATAGAGTTTTTGCATTCATTTTATTCATCTGGAAGCGATTTAAATGTCCCATATGCTGTCTCAACAGAGTTTTTGCATTCATTTTATTCATCTGGAAGCAATTTAAATGTCCCAGAGGCTGTCTCAATAGAGTTTTTGCATCCATTTTATTCATCTGGAAGCGATTTAAATGTCCCAGATGCTGTCTAAATAGAGATTTTGCATCCATTGTATTCATCTGGAAGCGATTTAAATGTCCCAGATGTTGTCTCAATAGAGTTTTTGCATTCATTTTAATCATCTGGAAGCAATTTAAATGTCCCAGATGCTGTCTCAATAGAGTGTTTGCCTTTATTTTATTCAACTGGAAATGATTTAAATGTCCCATATGCTGTCTCAACACAGTTTTTGCATTCATTTTATTCATCTGAAAGGGATTTAAATGTCCCAGATGCTGTCTCAATAGAGTTTTTGCATCTATTTAATTCACCTGGAAGCGATTTAAATGTCCCAGATGCTGTCTCAACAGAGTTTTTGCATTCATTTTATTGATCTGGAAGCGATTTAAATGTACCAAATGTTGTCTCAACAGAGTTTTTGCATCTATTCTATTCACCTGGAAGCGATTTAAATGTCCCAGATGCTCTCTCAATAGAGTTTTTGCATTCATTTTATACATCTGGAAGCGATTTAAATGTCCCAGATGCTGTCTCAACTGAGTTTTTGCATTCATTTTATTCATCTGGAAGCGATTTAAATGTCCCCGATGCTGTCTCAATAGAGTTTTTGCATTCATTTTATTCATCTGGAAGCGATTTTGACGTTTAAGATGCTGTCTCAATAGAGTTTTTGCATTCATTTTATTCATCTGGAAGCGATTTTGATGTTTCAGATGCTGTCTCAATAGAGTTTTTGCATTCATTTTATTCATCTGGAAGGGATTTAAATGTCCCAGATTCTCTCCCAACAGAGTTTTTGCATCCATTTTATTCATCTGAAAGGGATTTAAATGTCCCAGATGCTGTCTCAATAGAGTTTTTGCATTCATTTTATTCATCTGGAAGCGATTTAAATGTCCCAGATGCTGTCTCAACAGAGTTTTTGCATTCATTTTATTCATCTGGAAGGGACTTAAATGTCCCAGAGGCTATCTCAACAGAGTTTTTGCATTCATTTTATTCATCTGGAAGGGATTTAAATGTCCCAGATGCTGTCTCAATAGAGTTTTTACATCTATTTTATTCATCAGAAAACGATTTAAATGTCAACAGATGCTGTCTCAATAGAGTTTTTGCATTCATTTTATTCATCTGTAAGGGATTTAAATGTCCCAGATGCTGTCTCAATAGAGTTTTTGCATTCATTTTATTCATCTGGAAGGGATTTAAATGTCCCAGATGCTGTCTCAATAGAGTTTTTGCATCTATTTTATTCATCTGGAAACGATTTAAATGTCCCAGATGCTGTCTCAATAGAGTTTTTGCTTTCATTTTATTTATCTGGAAGCGATTTGAATGTCCCAGTTGCTGTTTCAATAGAGTTTTTGCATTCATTTTATTCATCTGGAAGGGATTCAAATGTCCCAGATGCTGTCTCATTAGAGTTTTTGCATTCATTTTATTCATCCGAGGCGATTTTAACGTTTAAGATGCACTCTCAATAGAGTTTTTGCATTCATTTTATTCATCCGAGGCGATTTTAACGTTTAAGATGCACTCTCAATAGAGTTTTTGCATTCATTTTATTCAACTGGGAGTGATTTAAATGTCTCAGATGCTGTCTCAACAGAGTTTTTGCATTCATTTTATTCAACTGGAAGCGATTTAAATGTCTCAGATGCTGTTTCAACAGAGTTTTTGTATTCATTTTATTCAACTGGAAGTGATTTTGACATTTAAGATGCTGTCTCAATAGAGTTTTTGCATTCATTTTATTCATCTGGAAGGGATTTGAATGTCCCAGTTGCTGTCTCAATAGAGTTTTTGCATTCATTTTATTCATCTGGAAGGGATTTAAATGTCCCAGATGCTGTCTCAATAGAGTTTTTGCATTCATTTTATACATGTGGAAGGGATTTAAATGTCCCAGATGCTGTCTTAATTGAGTTTTTGCATCTATTTTATTCATCTGGAAACGATTTAAATGTCCCAGATGCTGTCTCAATAGTTTTTGCTTTCATTTTATTCATATGGAAGGGATTTAAATGTCCCAGTTGCTGTCTCAATAGAGTTTTTGCATTCATTTTATTCATCTGGAATGGATTTAAATGTCCCAGATGTTGTCTCAATAGAGTTTTTGCATTCATTTTATTCATATGGAAGCGATTTAAATGTCCCAGATGCTGTCTCAATAATGTTTTTGCATTCATTTTATTCATCTGGAATGGATTTAAATGTCCCAGATGTTGTCTCAATAGAGTTTTTGCATTCATTTTATTCATCTGGAAGCGATTTAACCCTGGATAGGTACGATGGGTCGTTTGCGACCCCGAGCGTCAAAAAAAAACAGGTTTTTCTCACGTGACTCACCCCCGTGACTGAATTTGTGGGTGATCGACCTGCTGGAGGTGTCTCCCCTACACGCTCTAGTAGTGTCCAGATGTGCATTGCTGTAGCTCTACTCCTTCCCCGATTTTTGAGACGCGTCGGGATCGTTCGCGTCCGAGTTTACCCTTCTAAGGTAGTTTGCATAATTATCAAAGTTATTACGTATTATGAAATTGTCGTAGAATGGTGCAACTTGTATAGGTTATCAGTTGTGGAAAGTCTTGGTGGATTGTTTGGCTACCATGTGCATGTTTTTTTTTTTTAGTTAAAATGTCGTTCATCCCCACGAGGACCATTTTACCGCGAGTGCCCCTTTTTCATTTTTTTTCATTTTTTTGCCAAGTCATTTTTCTGTAAGATATTGCCAAATAGTGTCGTAAAACTTTTGCTTGTTTAGTGTTGGAAAGTGTGTCTAGATGATCTGGCTACCCATGCATGACTTTGTTTTTGTCAGATACGACGTAGTTATTGGTATATTGGGTATTTAACTGCGGTTACCAATTTCTGTTTTTTTTTCAATATTTGTAAATATTACTACGTAGTAAGGAATTGCCGTATTTTATTCATTTTTTTTTCATGTTTATGTGTTAGAAAGTGTGCCTTGATGGTTGGGCTAACACGTGCATGTCTTTTTTTTTATCTGAGATGTCGTGTATTAGAATGTCGGGCATTTTACCGCGAGTGTCCCTTTTTCATTTTTTTTCATTTTTTTGCCAAGTCATTTTTCCGTAAGATATTGCGAAATAGTGTCGTAAAACTTTTGCTTTTTTAGTGTTGGAAAGTGTGTCTAGATGATCTGGCTACCCATGCGTGATTTTGTTTTTGTCAGATACGACGTAGTTATTGGTATATTGGGTATTTAACTGCGGTTGCCAATTTCTGTTTTTTTTCAATATTTGTAAAAATTTACTACGTAGTAAGGAATTGCCGTATATTATTGATTTTTTTTTCATGTTTATGTGTTATAAAGTGTGCCTTGATGGTTGGGCTAACACGTGCATGTCTTTTTTTTTTATCTGAGATGCCGTATATTAGAATGTTGGGCATTTTTCCGCGAGTGCCCCTTATTATTTGTTTTGCATTTTTTTGCTTAGTCATGTTACCGTAAGGAATTGGCAAGTAGTGTCGCAAAACTTATATTTTTATAGTGTTGGAAAGTGTTTCTAGATGATCTGGCTACCCATGCCTATTTTTTTTTTAGCCAGATATGGCGTATATATAAGTATGTGTTCGATTTTCCTGTGATTGCCATTTTTCCGTTTTTTCCCATTTCTTTCAAAATTACTACGTACTTAGGAACTATCACAGAGTAATATTTCATTTATATGTTTATTTGTCGGAAAATATGCCTTGATGGTTTGCCTAGCACGTGGCTGAAATTTTTTTTTTTTCTGAAATGCCGTATATTAGAATGGCCATTTTTCCGCAAGTGCCCCTTTTTATTTGTTTTGCATTTTTTTGCTTAGTCATGTTACCGTAAGGAATTGGCAAGTAGTGTCGCAAAACTTATAATTTTATAGTGTTGGAAAGTGTTTCTAGATGATCTGGCTACCCATGCCTATCTTCTTTTTTTAGCCAGATATGGCGTATATATAGGTATGTGTTCGATTTTCCTGTGATTGCCATTTTTTCGTTTTTTCCCATTTCTTTCAAAATTACTACGTACTAAGGAACTATCACAGAGTAATTATTCATTTAGATGTTTATTTGTCGGAAAATGTGCCTTGATGGTTTGCCTAGCACGTGGCTGAATTTTTTTTTTCTGAAATCCCGTATATTAGAATGTTAGCCATTTTTCCGCGAGTGCCCCTTTTTATTTGTTTTGCATTTTTTTGCTTAGTCATGTTACCGTAAGGAATTGGCAAGTAGTGTCGCAAAACTTATATTTTTATAGTGTTGGAAAGTGTTTCTAGATGATCTGGCTACCCATGCCTATCTTTTTTTTAGCCAGATATGGCGTATATATAGGTATGTGTTCGATTTTCCGGTGATTGCCATTTTTTCGTTTTTTCCCAATTCTTTCAAAATTACTACGTACTAAGGAACTATCACAGAGTAATGATTCCTCTAGATGTTTATTTGTCGGAAAATTTTGTTTACTTTTTTTTTTATTGAATATCATCAAATTTTTTTAGCTAAAATATTGTTTTACATTTTTTTTTTCGATTTTATTTCTCTTCAAAAAATTTTTTTTGGGTCAGAATTTTAATTTTATAGTCGTAAAATAATCGACAATTATCCAGCAACCCACCATACAATTTTTATGCATATCCAATAATAATTAGATTAGTAAATAACACCTTGAAATTGACATACCCTTCCTACATTTCAAGTGGCAGATTAGGGAGTCTGAGTCAGTGTGGTTGGCGGCCATTTTGTGGACATATTCGAAGCGTAAGCTGCCCTATCTATATATATTCTTGTTCCCTATAGAATATGTGATATTTTGGTATATTTTTACCTGCCTAAATATCATATTATATATTAAATATATGTATTTTTTTACGGAATTTCTAAGTACTCAAAAAATTACCTTTAGATATGGCCCCTGATATAAATGTAATTTACAAAATAATGAAGATTATTTTACATATTTCTATTTTAGGATAACATATGTTTATTCCCTAAAAAAATTAGCCACTTCCTATTTCATTTGGGTACCCAAAAAAATTCATGAAATTTGGACAAATTTTTTTGGCCAAAAAAAGTTACCCTTTTTTTCTCATTTCAGATATCCACCTCCATGGGTCTGACTTCATCCAAAATACATCAAGATGTGTCCTAAACATTCAAGAATCAATTCCTAAAAGGATTTGTGTATATATGTATAAACTTTTTTTTTATGAATTTTTATGTCAGGTCTTTTTTTTTCTACTTAATTTTTTAAAATATTAATAATAAATAGTTTTTCTGCAGATGAGTAGTATTTATCTTTACAGTTGTTTTAAGCATTCATTGAAGTTTTTTTTGGCAAAAGAAAAAAGGAGGTTACTGCAAAAACTGATTTTTCAAGAATTTTTTTTGCCGTCGGGGTCGTTCGCGTCCGAGTATACCCTTAAAGGGGTGTCCGAGGAGCGTACCTATCCAGGGTTAAATGTACCAGATGCTGTCTCAATAGAGATTTTGCATTCATTTTATTCAACTGGAAGCAATTTAAATGTCCCAGATGCTGTCTCAAAAGAGTTTTTGCATTTATTTTATTCATCTGAAAGGGATTTAAATGGCCCAGATGCTGTCTCAATAGAGTTTTTGCATCTATTTTATACACCTGGAAGTGATTTAAATGTACCAGATGCTGTCTCAACAGAGTTTTTGCATTCATTTTATTCATCTGGAAGCGATTTAAATGTCCCAGATGCTGTCTCAACACAGTTTTTGCATTCATTTTTATTCAAATGGAAGCGATTTAAATGTCTCAGATGCTCTCTCAATAGAGTTTTTGCATTCATTTTATTCATCTGGAAGCGATTTAAATGTCACCTATGCTGTCTCAATAGAGTTTTTGCATTCATTTTATTCATCTGGAAGGGATTTAAATGTCCCAGATGTTGTCTCAATAGAGTTTTTGCATTCATTTTATTCATCTTGAAGCGATTTAAATGTCCCATATGCTGTCTCAACAGAGTTTTTGCATTCATTTTATTCATCTGGAATGGATTTAAATGTCCCAGAGGCTGTCTCAATAGAGTTTTTGCATCCATTTTATTCATCTGGAAGCGATTTAAATGTCCCAGATGCTGTCTAAATAGAGTTTTTGCATTCATTGTATTCATCTGGAAGCGATTTAAATGTCCCAGATGTTGTCTCAATAGAGTTTTTGCATTCATTTTAATCATCTGGAAGCAATTTAAATGTCCCAGATGCTGTCTCAATAGAGTGTTTGCCTTTATTTTATTCAACTGGAAGTGATTTAAATGTCCCAGATGCTGTCTCAACACAGTTTTTGCATTCATTTTATTCATCTGAAAGGGATTTAAATGTCCCAGATGCTGTCTCAATAGAGTTTTTGCATCTATTTTATTCACCTGGAAGCGATTTAAATGTCCCAGATGCTGTCTCAACAGAGTTTTTGCATTCATTTTATTCATCTGGAAGCGATTTAAATGTCCCAAATGCTGTCTCAACAGAGTTCTTGCATCTATTTTATTCACCTGGAAGCGATTTAAATGTCCCAGATGCTGTCTCAATAGAGTTTTTGCATTCATTTTATTCATCTGGAAGCGATTTAAATGTCCCAGATGCTGTCTCAACTGAGTTTTTGCATTCATTTTATTCATCTGGAAGCGATTTAAATGTCCCCGATGCTGTCTCAATAGAGTTTTTGCATTCATTTTATTCATCTGGAAGCGATTTTGACGTTTAAGATGCCGTCTCAATAGAGTTTTTGCATTCATTTTATTCATCTGGAAGCGATTTAAATGTCCCAGATGCTGTCTCAATAGAGTTTTTGCATTCATTTTATTCATCTGGAAGCGATTTTGATGTTTCAGATGCTGTCTCAATAGAGTTTTTGCATTAATTTCATTCATCTGGAAGCGATTTTGATGTTTCAGATGCTGTCTCAATAGAGTTTTTGCATTCATTTTATTCATCTGGAAGGGATTTGAATGTCCCAGATGCTGTCTCAACAGAGTTTTTGCATCCATTTTATTCATCTGGAAGGGATTTGAATGTCCCAGATGCTGTCTCAACAGAGTTTTTGCATCCATTTTATTCATCTGAAAGGGATTCAAATGTCCCAGATGCTGTCTCAATAGAGTTTTTGCATTCATTTTATTCATCTGGAAGCGATTTAAATGTCCCAGATGCTGTCTCAACAGATTTTTTGCATTCATTTTATTCATCTGGAAGGGATTTAAATGTCCCAGATGCTGTCTCAACAGAGTTTTTGCATTCATTTTATTCATCTGGAAGGGTTTTAAATGTCCCAGATGCTGTCTCAATAGAGTTTCTGCATCTATTTTATTCATCAGGAAACGATTTAAATGTCCCAGATGCTGTCTCAATAGAGTTTTTGCTTTCATTTTTTTCATCTGGAAGGGATTTAAATGTCCCAGTTGCTGTCTCAATAGAGTTTTTGCATTCATTTTATTCATCTGGAAGGGATTTAAATGTCCCAGATGCTGTCTTAATTGAGTTTTTGCATCTATTTTATTCATCTGGAAACGATTTAAATGTCCCAGATGCTGTCTCAATAGAGTTTTTGCTTTAATTTTATTCATATGGAAGGGATTTAAATGTCCCAGTTACTGTGTCAATAGAGTTTTTGCATTCATTTTATTCATCTGGAATGGATTTAAATGTCCCAATGTTGTCTCAATAGAGTTTTTGCATTCATTTTATTCATCTGGAAGGGATTTAAATGTCCCAGATGCTGTCTCAATAGAGTTTTTGCATTCATTTTATTCATCTGGAAGGGATTTGAATGTCCAAGATGCTGTCTTAATTGAGATTTTGCATCTATTTTATTCATCTGGAAACGATTTAAATGTCCCAGATGCTGTCTCAATAGAGTTTTTGCTTTAATTTTATTCATATGGAAGGGATTTAAATGTCCCAGTTGCTGTGTCAATAGAGTTTTTGCATTCATTTTATTCATCTGGAATGGATTTAAATGTCCCAGATGTTGTCTCAATAGAGTTTTTGCATTTATTTTATTCATATGGAAGCGATTTAAATGTCCCAGATGCTGTCTCAATAGAGTTTTTGCATTCATTTTATTCATCTGGAAGCGATTTAAATGTACCAGATGCTCTCTCAATAGAGATTTTGCATTCATTTTATTCAACTGGAAGCAAATTAAATGTCCCAGATGCTGTCTCAAAAGAGTTTTTGCATTTATTTTATTCATCTGAAAGGGATTTAAATGTCCCAGATGCTGTCTCAATAGAGTTTTTGCATCTATTTTATTCACCTGGAAGCGATTTAAATATACCAGATGCCATCTCAACAGAGTTTTTGCATTCATTTTATTCATCTGGAAGCGATTTAAATGTCCCAGATGCTGTCTCAACAGAGTTTTTGCATTCATTTTATTCAAATGGAAGCGATTTAAATGTCTCAGATGCTCTCTCAATAGAGTTTTTGCATTCATTTTATTCATCTGGAAGGGATTTAAATGTCCCAGATGTTGTCTCAATAGAGTTTTTGCATTCATTTTGTTCATCTGGAAGCGATTTAAATGTCTCATATGCTGTCTCAACAGAGTTTTTGCATTCATTTTATTCATCTGGAAGCAATTTAAATGTCCCAGAGGCTGTCTCAATAGAGTTTTTGCATCCATTTTATTCATCTGGAAGCGATTTAAATGTCCCAGATGCTGTCTAAATAGAGTTTTTGCATTCATTGTATTCATCTGGAAGCGATTTAAATATCCCAGAAGTTGTCTCAATAGAGTTTTTGCATTCATTTTAATCATCTGGAAGCGATTTAAATGTCCCAGATGCTGTCTCAATAGAGTGTTTGCATTTATTTTATTCATCTGAAAGGGATTTAAATGGCCCAGATGCTGTCTCAATAGAGTTTTTGCATCTATTTTATACACCTGGAAGTGATTTAAATGTCCCAGATGCTGTCTAAATAGAGTTTTTGCATTCATTGTATTCATCTGGAAGCGATTTAAATATCCCAGAAGTTGTCTCAATAGAGTTTTTGCATTCATTTTAATCATCTGGAAGCAAATTAAATGTCCCAGATGCTGTCTCAAAAGAGTTTTTGCATTTATTTTATTCATCTGAAAGGGATTTAAATGGCCCAGATGCTGTCTCAATAGAGTTTTTGCATCTATTCTATACACCTGGAAGTGATTTAAATGTACCAGATGCTGTCTCAACAGAGTTTTTGCATTCATTTTATTCATCTGGAAGCGATTTAAATGTCCCAGATGCTGTCTCAACACAGTTTTTGCATTCATTTTTATTCAAATAGAAGCGATTTAAATGTCTTAGATGCTCTCTAAATAGAGTTTTTGCATTCATTTTATTCATCTGGAAGCGATTTAAATGTCACTTATGCTGTCTCAATAGAGTTTTTGCATTCATTTTATTCATCTGGAAGGGATTTAAATGTCCCAGATGTTGTCTCAATAGAGTTTTTGCATTCATTTTATTCATCTTGAAGCGATTTAAATGTCCCATATGCTGTCTCAACAGAGTTTTTGCATTCATATTATTCATCTGGAAGCAATTTAAATGTCCCAGAGGCTGTCTCAATAGAGTTTTTGCATCCATTTTATTCATCTGGAAGCGATTTAAATGTCCCAGATGCTATCTAAATAGAGTTTTTGCATTCATTGTATTCATCTGGAAGCGATTTAAATGTCCCAGATGTTGTCTCAATAGAGTTTTTGCATTCATTTTAATCATCTGGAAGTAATTTAAATGTCCCAGATGCTGTCTCAATAGAGTGTTTGCCTTTATTTTATTCAACTGGAAATGATTTAAATGTCCCAGATGCTGTCTCAACAAAGTTTTTGCATTCATTTTATTCATCTGAAAGGGATTTAAATGTCCCAGATGCTGTCTCAATAGAGTTTTTGCATCTATTTTATTCACCTGGAAGCGATTTAAATGTCCCAGATGCTGTCTCAACAGAGTTTTTGCATTCATTTTATTCATCTGGAAGCGATTTAAATGTCCCAAATGCTGTCTCAACAGAGTTCTTGCATCTATTTTATTCACCTGGAAGCGATTTAAATGTCCCAGATGCTGTCTCAATAGAGTTTTTGCATTCATTTTATTCATCTGGAAGCAATTTAAATGTCCCAGATGCTGTCTCAACTGAGTTTTTGCATTCATTTTATTCATCTAGAAGCGATTTTGACGTTTAAGATGCCGTCTCAATAGAGTTTTTGCATTCATTTTATTCATCTGGAAGCGATTTAAATGTCCCAGATGCTGTCTCAATAGAGTTTTTGCATTCATTTTATTCATCTGGAAGCGATTTTGCGTTTCAGATGCTGTCTCAATAGAGTTTTTGCATTAATTTCATTCATCTGGAAGCGATTTTGATGTTTCAGATGCTGTCTCAATAGAGTTTTTGCATTCATTTTATTCATCTGGAAGGGATTTGAATGTCCCAGATGCTGTCTCAACAGAGTTTTTGCATCCATTTTATTCATCTGGAAGGGATTTGAATGTCCCAGATGCTGTCTCAACAGAGTTTTTGCATCCATTTTATTCATCTGAAAGGGATTTAAATGTCCCAGATGCTGTCTCAATAGAGTTTTTGCATTCATTTTATTCATCTGGAAGCGATTTAAATGTCCCAGATGCTGTCTCAACAGATTTTTTGCATTCATTTTATTCATCTGGAAGGGATTTAAATGTCCCAGATGCTGTCTCAACAG
Organism: Palaemon carinicauda; assembly: GCF_036898095.1. Lineage (NCBI taxonomy): Eukaryota > Metazoa > Arthropoda > Malacostraca > Decapoda > Palaemonidae > Palaemon > Palaemon carinicauda. The sequence continues at coordinate 30,951,708 of NC_090767.1, forward strand.
AGTTTTTGCATTCATTTTATTCATCTGGAAGGGTTTTAAATGTCCCAGATGCTGTCTCAATAGAGTTTCTGCATCTATTTTATTCATCAGGAAACGATTTAAATGTCCCAGATGCTGTCTCAATAGAGTTTTTGCTTTCATTTTTTTCATCTGGAAGGGATTTAAATGTCCCAGTTGCTGTCTCAATAGAGTTTTTGCATTCATTTTATTCATCTGGAAGGGATTTAAATGTCCCAGATGCTGTCTTAATTGAGTTTTTGCATCTATTTTATTCATCTGGAAACGATTTAAATGTCCCAGATGCTGTCTCAATAGAGTTTTTGCTTTAATTTTATTCATATGGAAGGGATTTTGATGTCCCAGTTGCTGTGTCAATAGAGTTTTTGCATTCATTTTATTCATCTGGAATGGATTTAAATGTCCCAATGTTGTCTCAATAGAGTTTTTGCATTCATTTTATTCATCTGGAAGGGATTTAAATGTCCCAGATGCTGTCTCAATAGAGTTTTTGCATTCATTTTTTCTCATCTGGAAGGGATTTGAATGTCCAAGATGCTGTCTTAATTGAGATTTTGCATCTATTTTATTCATCTGGAAACGATTTAAATGTCCCAGATGCTGTCTCAATAGAGTTTTTGCTGTAATTTTATTCATATGGAAGGGATTTAAATGTCCCAGTTGCTGTGTCAATAGAGTTTTTGCATTAATTTTATTCATCTGGAATGGATTTAAATGTCCCAGATGTTGTCTCAATAGAGTTTTTGCATTCATTTTATTCATATGGAAGCGATTTAAATGTCCCAGATACTGTCTCAATAGAGTTTTTGCATTCATTTTATTCATCTGGAATGGATTTAAATGTCCCAGATGTTGTCTCAATAGAGTTTTTGCATTCATTTTATTCATCTGGAAGCGATTTAAATGTACCAGATGCTCTCTCAATAGAGATTTTGCATTCATTTTATTCAACTGGAAGCAAATTAAATGTCCCAGATGCTGTCTCAAAAGAGTTTTTGCATTTATTTTATTCATCTGAAAGGGATTTAAATGTCCCAGATGCTGTCTCAATAGAGTTTTTGCATCTATTTTATTCACCTGGAAGCGATTTAAATATACCAGATGCTGTCTCAACAGAGTTTTTGCATTCATTTTATTCATCTGGAAGCGATTTAAATGTCCCAGATGCTGTCTCAACAGAGTTTTTGCATTCATTTTATTCAAATGGAAGCGATTTAAATGTCTCAGATGCTCTCTCAATAGAGTTTTTGCATTCATTTTATTCATCTGGAAGGGATTTAAATGTCCCAGATGTTGTCTCAATAGAGTTTTTGCAATCATTTTGTTCATCTGGAAGCGATTTAAATGTCTCATATGCTGTCTCAACAGAGTTTTTGCATTCATTTTATTCATCTGGAAGCAATTTAAATGTCCCAGAGGCTGTCTCAATAGAGTTTTTGCATCCATTTTATTCATCTGGAAGCGATTTAAATGTCCCAGATGCTGTCTAAATAGAGTTTTTGCATTCATTGTATTCATCTGGAAGCGATTTAAATATCCCAGAAGTTGTCTCAATAGAGTTTTTGCATTCATTTTAATCATCTGGAAGCGATTTAAATGTCCCAGATGCTGTCTCAATAGAGTGTTTGCATTTATTTTATTCAACTGGAAATGATTCAAATGTCCGAGATGCTGTCTCAACACAGTTTTTGCATTCATTTTATTCATCTGAAAGGGATTTAAATATTCCAGATGCTGTCTCAATAGAGTTTTTGCATCTATTTTTTCACCTGGAAGCGATTTAAATGTCCCAGATGCGGTCTCAGCAGAGTTTTTGCATTCATTTTATTCATCTGGAAGGGATTTAAATGTCCCAGATGCTGTCTCAACAGAGTTTTTGCATTCATTTTATTCAACTGGAAGCGATTTAAATGTCTCAGATGCTGTCTCAATAGAGGTTTTGCATTCATTTTATTCATCTGGAAGCGATTTAAATGTCACAGAAGCTGTTTCAATAGAATTTTTGCATTCATTTTATTCATCTGGAAGCGATTTAAATGTCACAGAAGCTGTTTCAATAGAATTTTTGCATTCATTTTATTCATCTGGAAGCGATTTAAATATCCCAGAAGTTGTCTCAATAGAGTTTTTGCATTCATTTTAATCATCTGGAAGCGATTTAAATGTCCCAGATACTGTCTCAACAGAGTTTTTGCATTCATTTTATTCATCAGGAAACGATTTAAATGTCCCAGTTGCTGTCTCAATAGAGTTTTTGCATTCTTTTTATTCATCTGGAAGGGATTTAAATGTCCCAGATGCTGTCTCAATAGAGTTTTTGCATCTATTCTATTCATCAGGAAACGATTTAAATTTCCAAGATGCTGTCTCAATAGAGTTTTTGCATTCATTTTATTCAACTGGAAGCGATTTAAATGTCTCAGATGCTGTCTATATAGAGTTTTTGCATTCATTTTATTCATCTGGAAGGGATTTAAATGTCCAAGATGCTGTCTTAATAGAGTTTTTGCATCTATTTTATTCATCAGGAAATGATTTAAATGTCCCAGATGCTGTCTCAATAGAGTTTTTGCATTCATTTTATTCAACTGGAAGCAATTTAAATGTCTCAGATGCTGTCTCAATAGAGTTTTTGCATTCATTTTATTCATCAGGAAGCGATTTAAATGTCCCAGATGCTGTCTCAATAGAGTTTTTGCATCTATTCTATTCATCAGGAAACGATTTAAATGTCCCAGATGCTGTCTCAATAGAGTTTTTGCATTCATTTTATTCATCTGGAAGGGATTTAAATGTCCCAGTTGCTGTCTCAATAGAGTTTTTGCATTCATTTTATTCATATGGAAGGGATTTAAATGTCCCAGATGCTGTCTCAATAGAGTTTTTGCATTCATTTTATTCATCTGGAAGCGATTTAAATGTCCCAGATGCTGTCTCAATAGAGATTTTGTATCTATTTTATTCAACTGGAAGCGATTTAAATGTCCCTGATGCTGTATCAACACAGTTTTTGCATTTATTTTATTCATCTGAAAGGGATTTAAATATCCCAGATGCTGTCTCAATAGAGTTTTTGCATCTATTTTATTCACCTGGAAGTGATTTAAATGTCCTATATGCTGTCTCAACAGAGATTTTGCATTCATTTTATTCATCTGGAAGCGATTTAAATGTCCCAGATGCTGTCTCAACAGAGTTTTTGCATTCATTTTATTCAACTGGAAGCCATTTGAACGTCTCAGATGTTGTCTCAATAGAGTTTTTGCATTCATTTTATTCATCTGGAAGGGATTTAAATGTCCCAGATGTCGTCTCAATAGAGTTTTTGCATTCCTTTTATTCATCCGGAAGCGATTTGAATGTCCCAGATGCTGTCTCAACAGAGTTTTTGCACTCATTTTATTCATCTGGAAGCGATTTAAATGTCCCAGATGCTGTCTCATCAGAGTTTTTGCATCCATTTTATTCATCTGGAAGCAATTTAAATGTCTCAGATGCTGTCTCAACAGAGTTTTGCATTCATTTTATTCATCTGGAAGGGATTTAAATGTCCCAGATGTTGTCTCAATAGAGTTTTTGCATTCATTTTATTCATCTGGAAGCGATTTGAATGTCCCATATGCTGTCTCAACATAGTTTTTGCATCCATTTTATTCATCTGGAAGCGATTTAAATGTCCCAGATGCTGTGTCAATAGAGTTTTTGCATTCATTTTATACAACTAGAAGCAATTTAAATGTCTCAGATGCTGTCTCAATAGAGTTTTTGCATTCATTTTATTCATCAGGAAGCGATTTAAATGTCCCAGATGATGTCTCAATAGAGTTTTTGCATCTATTCTATTCATCAGGAAACGATTTAAATGTCTCAGATGCTGTCTCAATAGAGTTTTTGCATTCATTTTATTCATCTGGACGGGATTTAAATGTCCCAGTTGCTGTCTCAATAGAGTTTTTGCATTCTTTTTATTCATCTGAAAGGGATTTAAATGTCTCAGATGCTCTCAATAGAGTTTTTGCATTCATTTTATTCATCTGGAAGCGATTTAAATGTCACAGATGCTGTCTCAATAGAGATTTTGCATCTATTTTATTCAACTGGAAGCGATTTAAATGTCCTAGATGCTGTCTCAACAGAGATTTTGCATTCATTTTATTCATCTGGAAGCGATTTGAATGTCTCAGATGCTGTCTCAATAGAGTTTTTGCATTCATTTTATTCATCTGGAAGCGATTTAAATGTCACAGATGCTGTCTCAATAGAGTTTTTGCATTCATTTTATTCATCTGGAAGGGATTTAAATGTTCCAGATGTCGTCTAAATAGAGTTTTTGCATTCCTTTTATTCATCTGTAAGCGATTTGAATGTCCCAGATGCTGTCTCAACAGAGTTTTTGCACTCATTTTATTCATCTGGAAGCAAATTAAATGTCCCAGATGCTGTCTCATCAGAGTTTTTGCATCCATTTTATTCATCTGGAAGCAATTTAAATGTCTCAGATGCTGTCTCAACAGAGTTTTTGCATTCATTTCATTCAACTGGAAGCGATTTTGACGTTTAAGATGCTGTCTCAATAGAGTTTTTGCATTCATTTTATTCATATGAAAACGATTTAAATGTCCCAGATGCTGTCTCAATAGAGTTTTTGCATTCATTTTATTCATCTGGAAGCGATTTTGACGTTTCAGATGCTGTCTCAATAGAGTTTTTGCATTCATTTTATTCATCTGGAAGCGATTTTGATGTTTCAGATGCTGTCTCAATAGAGTTTTTGCATTCATTTTATTCATCTGGAAGGGATTTGAATGTCCCAGATGCTGTCTCAAGAGAGTTTTTGCATCCATTTTATTCATCTGAAAGGGATTTAAATGTCCCAGATGCTGTCTCAATAATTTTTTTGCATTCATTTTATTCATCTGCTAGGGATTTAAATGTCCCAGATGCTGTCTCAATAGAGTTTTTGCATTCATTTTATTCATCTGGAAGCGATTTAAATGTCCCAGATGATGTGTCAATAGAGTTTTTGCATCTATTCTATTCATCAGGAAACGATTTAAATGTCCCAGATGCTGTCTCAATAGAGTTTTTGCATTCATTTTATTCATCTGGACGGGATTTAAATGTCCCAGTTGCTGTCTCAATAGAGTTTTTGCATTCATTTTATTCATCTGAAAGGGATTTAAATGTCTCAGATGCTGTCTCAATAGAGTTTTTGCATTCATTTTATTCATCTGGAAGCGATTTAAATGTCCCAGATGCTGTCTCAATAGAGATTTTGCATCTATTTTATTCAACTGGAAGCGATTTAAATGTCCTAGATGCTGTCTCAACAGAGATTTTGCATTCATTTTATTCATCTGGAAGCGATTTGAATGTCTCAGATGCTGTCTCAATAGAGTTTTTGCATTCATTTTATTCATCTGGAAGCGATTTAAATGTCACAGATGCTGTCTCAATAGAGTTTTTGCATTCATTTTATTCATCTGGAAGGGATTTAAATGTTCCAGATGTCGTCTAAATAGAGTTTTTGCATTCCTTTTATTCATCTGTAAGCGATTTGAATGTCCCAGATGCTGTCTCAACAGAGTTTTTGCACTCATTTTATTCATCTGGAAGCAAATTAAATGTCCCAGATGCTGTCTCATCAGAGTTTTTGCATCCATTTTATTCATCTGGAAGCAATTTAAATGTCCCAGATGCTGTCTAAATAGAGTTTTTGCATTCATTGTATTCATCTGGAAGCGATTTAAATGTCCCAGATGTTGTCTCAATAGAGTTTTTGCATTCATTTTAATCATCTGGAAGCAATTTAAATGTCCCAGATGCTGTCTCAATAGAGTGTTTGCCTTTATTTTATTCAACTGGAAATGATTTAAATGTCCCAGATGCTGTCTCAACACAGTTTTTGCATTCATTTTATTCATCTGAAAGGGATTTAAATGTCCCAGATGCTGTCTCAAAAGAGTTTTTGCATCTATTTTATTCACCGGGAAGCGATTTAAATGTCCCAGATGCTGTCTCAACAGAGTTTTTGCATTCATTTTATTCATCTGGATGCGATTTAAATGTCCCAAATGCTGTCTCAACAGAGTTCTTGCATCTATTTTATTCACCTGGAAGCGATTTAAATGTACCAGATGCTGTCTCAATAGAGTTTTTGCATTCATTTTATTCATCTGGAAGCGATTTAAATGTCCCAGATGCTGTCTCAACTGAGTTTTTGCATTCATTTTATTCATCTGGAAGCGATTTAAATGTCCCCGATGCTGTCTCAATAGAGTTTTTGCATTCATTTTATTCATCTGGAAGCGATTTTGACGTTTAAGATGCCGTCTCAATAGAGTTTTTGCATTCATTTTATTCATCTGGAAGCGATTTAAATGTCCCAGATGCTGTCTCAATAGAGTTTTTGCATTCATTTTATTCATCTGGAAGCGATTTTGACGTTTCAGATGCTGTCTCAATAGAGTTTTTGCATTAATTTCATTCATCTGGAAGCGATTTTGATGTTTCAGATGCTGTCTCAATAGAGTTTTTGCATCTATTTTATACACCTGGAAGGGATTTGAATGTCCCAGATGCTGTCTCAACAGAGTTTTTGCATCCATTTTATTCATCTGGAAGGGATTTGAATGTCCCAGATGCTGTCTCAACAGAGTTTTTGCATCCATTTTATTCATCTGAAAGGGATTTAAATGTCCCAGATGCTGTCTCAATAGAGTTTTTGCATTCATTTTATTCATCTGGAAGCGATTTAAATGTCCCAGATGCTGTCTCAACAGATTTTTTGCATTCATTTTATTCATCTGGAAGGGATTTAAATGTCCCAGATGCTGTCTCAACAGAGTTTTTGCATTCATTTTATTCATCTGGAAGGGTTTTAACCCTGGATAGGTACGGTGGGTCGTTTGCGACCCCGAGCGTCAAAAAAAAAACAGGTTTTTCTCACGTGACTCACCCCTGTGACTGAATTTGTGGGTGATCGACCTGCAGGAGGTGTCTCCCCTACACGCTCTAGTAGTGTCCAGATGTGCATTGCTGTAGCTGTACTCCTTCCCCGATTTCTGAGACGCGTCGGGGTCGTTCGCGTCCGAGTTTACCCTTCTGAGGTAGTTTGCATAATTATCAAAGTTATTACGTATTATGAAATTGTCGTAGAATGGTGCAACTTGTATAGGTTATCAGTTGTGGAAAGTCTTGGTGGATTGTTTGGCTACCATGTGCATGTTTTTTTTTTTAGTTAAAATGTCGTTCATCACCACGAGGACCATTTTACCGCGAGTGCCCCTTTTTCATTTTTTTTCATTTTTTTGCCAAGTCATTTTTCCGTAAGATATTGCCAAATAGTGTCGTAAAACTTTTGCTTGTTTAGTGTTGGAAAGTGTGTCTAGATGATCTGGCTACCCATGCATGACTTTGTTTTTGTCAGATACGACGTAGTTATTGGTATATTGGGTATTTAACTGCGGTTACCAATTTCTGTTTTTTTTTCAATATTTGTAAAAATTACTACGTAGTAAGGAATTGCCGTATATTATTCATTTTTTTTTCATGTTTATGTGTTAGAAAGTGTGCCTTGATGGTTGGGCTAACACGTGCATGTCTTTTTTTTTATCTGAGATGTCGTATATTAGAATGTCGGGCATTTTACCGCGAGTGTCCCTTTTTAATTTTTTTTAATTTTTTTGCCAAGTCATTTTTCCGTAAGATATTGCGAAATAGTGTCGTAAAACTTTTGCTTTTTTAATGTTGGAAAGTGTGTCTAGATGATCTGGCTACCCATGCGTGATTTTGTTTTTGTCAGATACGACGTAGTTATTGGTATATTGGGTATTTAACTGCGGTTGCCAATTTCTGTTTTTTTTTCAATATTTGTAAAAATTTACTACGTAGTAAGGAATTGCCGTATATTATTGATTTTTTTTTCATGTTTATGTGTTAGAAAGTGTGCCTTGATGGTTGGGCTAACACGTGCATGTCTTTTTTTTTTATCTGAGATGCCGTATATTAGAATGTTGGGCATTTTTCCGCGAGTGCCCCTTTTTATTTGTTTTGCATTTTTTTGCTTAGTCATGTTACCGTAAGGAATTGGCAAGTAGTGTCGCAAAACTTATATTTTTATAGTGTTGGAAAGTGTTTCTAGATGATCTGGCTACCCATGCCTATTTTTTTTTAGCCAGATATAGCGTATATATAAGTATGTGTTCGATTTTCCTGTGATTGCCATTTTTTCGTTTTTTCCCATTTCTTTCAAAATTACTACGTACTAAGGAACTATCACAGAGTAATATTTCATTTATATGTTTATTTGTCGGAAAATGTGCCTTGACGGTTTGCCTAGCACGTGGCTGAAATTTTTTTTTCTGAAATGCCGTATATTAGAATGTTGGCCATTTTTCCGCGAGTGCCCCTTTTTATTTGTTTTGCATTTTTTTGCTTAGTCATGTTACCGTAAGGAATTGGCAAGTAGTGTCGCAAAACTTATATTTTTATAGTGTTGGAAAGTGTTTCTAGATGATCTGGCTACCCATGCCTATCTTTTTTTTTAGCCAGATATGGCGTATATATAGGTATGTGTTCGATTTTCTGGTGATTGCCATTTTTTCGTTTTTTCCCAATTCTTTCAAAATTACTACGTACTAAGGAACTATCACAGAGTAATGATTCCTCTAGATGTTTATTTGTCGGAAAATTTTGTTTACTTTTTTTTGATTGAATATCATCAAATTTTTTTAGCTAAAATATTGTTTTACATTTTTTTTTTCGATTTTATTTCCCTTCAAAAAAAATTTTTTGGGTCAGAATTTTAATTTTATAGTCGTAAAATAATCGACAATTATCCAGCAACCCACCATACAATTTTTATGCATATCCAATAATAATTAGATTAGTAAATAACACCTTGAAATTGACATACCTTTCCTACATTTCAAGTGGCAGATTAGGGAGTCTGAGTCAGTGTGGTTGGCGGCCATTTTGTGGACATATCCGAAGCGTAAGCTGCCCTATCTATATATATTCTTGTTCCCTATAGAATTTGTGATATTTTGGTATATTTTTACCTGCATAAATATCATATTATATATTAAATATATGTATTTTTTTACGAAATTTCCAAGTACTCAAAAAATTACCTTTAGATATGGCCCCTGATATAAATGTAATTTACAAAATAATGAAGATTTTTTTACATATTTCTATTTTAGGATAACATATGTTTATTCCCTAAAAAAATTAGCCACTTCCTATTTCATTTGGGTACCCAAAAAAATTCATGAAATTTGGACAATTTTTTTTTGGCCAAAAAAAGTTACCCTTTTTTTCTCATTTCAGATCTTCACCTCCATGGGTCTGACTTCATCCAAAATACATCAAGATGTGTCCTAAACATTCAAGAATCAATTCCTAAAAGGATTTGTGTATATATGTATAAACTTTTTTTTTATGAATTTTTATGTCAGGTCTTTTTTTTTTTCTACTTAATTTTTTAAAATATTTATAATAAATAGTTTTTCTGCAGATGAGTAGTATTTATCTTTACAGTTGTTTTAAGCATTCATTGAAGTTTTTTTTGGCAAAAGAAAAAAGGAGGTTACTGCAAAAACTGATTTTTCAAGAATTTTTTTTGGCGTCGGGGTCGTTCGCGTCCGAGTATACCCTTAAAGGGGTGTCCGAGGACCGTACCTATCCAGGGTTAAATGTCCCAGATGTCGTCTCAATAGAGTTTTTGCATTCCTTTTATTCATCCGGAAGCGATTTGAATGTCCCAGATGCTGTCTCAACAGAGTTTTTGCACTCATTTTATTCATCTGGAAGCGATTTAAATGTCCCAGATGCTGTCTCATCAGAGTTTTTGCATCCATTTTATTCATCTGGAAGCGATTTAAATGTCCCAGATGCTGTCTCAATAGAGTTTTTGCTTTCATTTTTTTCATCTGGAAGGGATTTAAATGTCCCAGTTGCTGTCTCAATAGAGTTTTTGCATTCATTTTATTCATCTGGAAGGGATTTAAATGTCCCAGATGCTGTCTTAATTGAGTTTTTGCATCTATTTTATTCATCTGGAAACGATTTAAATGTCCCAGATGCTGTCTCAATAGAGTTTTTGCTTTAATTTTATTCATATGGAAGGGATTTAAATGTCCCAGTTGCTGTGTCAATAGAGTTTTTGCATTCATTTTATTCATCTGGAATGGATTTAAATGTCCCAATGTTGTCTCAATAGAGTTTTTGCATTCATTTTATTCATCTGGAAGGGATTTAAATGTCCCAGATGCTGTCTCAATAGAGTTTTTGCATTCATTTTATTCATCTGGAAGGGATTTGAATGTCCAAGATGCTGTCTTAATTGAGATTTTGCATCTATTTTATTCATCTGGAAACGATTTAAATGTCCCAGATGCTGTCTCAATAGAGTTTTTGCTTTAATTTTATTCATATGGAAGGGATTTAAATGTCCCAGTTGCTGTGTCAATAGAGTTTTTGCATTCATTTTATTCATCTGGAATGGATTTAAATGTCCCAGATGTTGTCTCAATAGAGTTTTTGCATTAATTTTATTCATATGGAAGCGATTTAAATGTCCCAGATGCTGTCTCAATAGAGTTTTTGCATTCATTTTATTCATCTGGAATGGATTTAAATGTCCCAGATGTTGTCTCAATAGAGTTTTTGCATTCATTTTATCCATCTGGAAGCGATTTAAATGTACCAGATGCTCTCTCAATAGAGATTTTGCATTCATTTTATTCAACTGGAAGGGATTTAAATGTCCCAGATGCTGTCTCAAAAGAGTTTTTGCATTTATTTTATTCATCTGAAAGGGATTTAAATGTCCCAGATGCTGTCTCAATAGAGTTTTTGCATCTATTTTATTCACCTGGAAGCGATTTAAATGTACCAGATGCTGTCTCAACAGAGTTTTTGCATTCATTTTATTCATCTGGAAGCGATTTAAATGTCCCAGATGCTGTCTCAACAGAGTTTTTGCATTCGTTTTATTCAAATGGAAGCGATTTAAATGTCTCAGATGCTCTCTCAATAGAGTTTTTGCATTCATTTTATTCATCTGGAAGCGATTTAAATGTCACATATGCTGTCTCAATAGAGTTTTTGCATTCATTTTATTCATCTGGAAGGGATTTAAATGTCCCAGATGTTGTCTCAATAGAGTTTTTGCATTTATTTTATTCATCTGGAAGCGATTTAAATGTCTCATATGCTGTCTCAACAGAGTTTTTGCATTCATTTTATTCATTTGGAAGCAATTTAAATGTCCCAGAGGCTGTCTCAATAGAGTTTTTGCATCCATTTTATTCATCTGGAAGCGATTTAATTGTCCCAGATGCTGTCTAAATAGAGTTTTTGCATTCATTGTATTCATCTGGAAGCGATTTAAATATCCCAGAAGTTGTCTCAATAGAGTTTTTGCATTCATTTTAATCATCTGGAAGCGATTTAAATGTCCCAGATGCTGTCTCAATAGAGTGTTTGCATTTATTTTATTCAACTGGAAATGATTCAAATGTCCGAGATGCTGTCTCAACACAGTTTTTGCATTCATTTTATTCATCTGAAAGGGATTTAAATATCCCAGATGCTGTCTCAATAGAGTTTTTGCATCTATTTTATTCACCTGGAAGTGATTTAAATGTCCCAGATGCGGTCTCAACAGAGTTTTTGCATTCATTTTATTCATCTGGAAGCGATTTAAATGTCCCAGATGCTGTCTCAACACAGGTTTTGCATTCATTTTATTCATCTGAAAGGGATTTAAATATCCCAGATGCTGTCTCAATAGAGTTTTTGCATCTATTTTATTCTCCTGGAAGCGATTTAAATGTCCCAGATGCGGTCTCAACAGAGTTTTTGCATTCATTTTATTCATCAGGAAACGATTTAAATGTCCCAGTTGCTGTCTCAATAGAGTTTTTGCATTCTTTTTATTCATCTGGAAGGGATTTAAATGTCCCAGATGCTGTCTCAATAGAGTTTTTGCATGTATTTTATTCATCAGGAAACGATTTAAATTTCCAAGATGCTGTCTCAATAGAGTTTTTGCATTCATTTTATTCAACTGGAAGCGATTTAAATGTCTCAGATGCTGTCTATATAGAGTTTTTGCATTCATTTTATTCATCTGGAAGGGATTTAAATGTCCCAGATGCTGTCTCAATAGAGTTTTTGCATCTATTTTATTCATCAGGAAACGATTTAAATTTCCAAGATGCTGTCTCAATAGAGTTTTTGCATCTATTTTATTCATCAGGAAATGATTTAAATGTCCCAGATGCTGTCTCAATAGAGTTTTTGCATTCATTTTATTCAACTGGAAGCAATTTAAATGTCTCAGATGCTGTCTCAATAGAGTTTTTGCATTCATTTTATTCATCAGGAAGCGATTTAAATGTCCCAGATGCTGTCTCAATAGAGTTTTTGCATCTATTCTATTCATCAGGAAACGATTTAAATGTCCCAGATGCTGTCTCAATAGAGTTTTTGCATTCATTTTATTCATCTGGAAGGGATTTAAATGTCCCAGTTGCTGTCTCAATAGAGTTTTTGCATTCATTTTATTCATCTGGAAGGGATTTAAATGTCCCAGATGCTGTCTCAATAGAGTTTTTGCATTCATTTTATTCATCTGGAAGCGATTTAAATGTCCCAGATGCTGTCTCAATAGAGATTTTGCATCTATTTTATTCAACTGGAAGCGATTTAAATGTCCCAGATGCTGTCTCAACACAGTTTTTGCATTTATTTTATTCATCTGAAAGGGATTTAAGTATCCCAGATGCTATCTCAATAGAGTTTTTGCATCTATTTTATTCACCTGGAAGTGATTTAAATGTCCTCTATGCTGTCTCAACAGAGATTTTGCATTCATTTTATTCATCTGGAAGCGATTTAAATGTCCCAGATGCTGTCTCAACAGAGTTTTTGCATTCATTTTATTCAACTGGAAGCGATTTGAATGTCTCAGATGCTGTGTCAATAGAGTTTTTGCATTCATTTTATTCATCTGGAAGCGATTTAAATGTCACAGATGCTGTCTCAATAGAGTTTTTGCATTCATTTTATTCATCTGGAAGTGATTTAAATGTCCCAGATGTCGTCTCAATAGAGTTTTTGCATTCCTTTTATTCATCCGGAAGCGATTTGAATGTCCCAGATGCTGTCTCAACAGAGTTTTTGCACTCATTTTATTCATCTGGAAGGGATTTAAATGTCCCAGATGTTGTCTCAATAGAGTTTTTGCATTCATTTTATTCATCTTGAAGCGATTTAAATGTCCCATATGCTGTCTCAACAGAGTTTTTGCATTCATATTATTCATCTGGAAGCAATTTAAATGGCCCAGAGGCTGTCTCAATAGAGTTTTTGCATCCATTTTATTCATCTGGAAGCGATTTAAATGTCCCAGATGCTATCTAAATAGAGTTTTTGCATTCATTGTATTCATCTGGAAGCGATTTAAATGTCCCAGATGTTGTCTCAATAGAGTTTTTGCATTCATTTTAATCATCTGGAAGCAATTTAAATGTCCCAGATGCTGTCTCAATAGAGTGTTTGCCTTTATTTTATTCAACTGGAAATGATTTAAATGTCCCAGATGCTGTCTCATCAGAGTTTTTGCATCCATTTTATTCATCTGGAAGCAATTTAAATGTCTCAGATGCTGTCTCAACAGAGTTTTTGCATTCATTTTATTCATCTGGAAGGGATTTAAATGTCCCAGATGTTGTCTCAATAGAGTTTTTGCATTCATTTTATTCATCTGGAAGCGATTTAAATGTCCCATATGCTGTATCAACATAGTTTTTGCATCCATTTTATTCATCTGGAAGCGATTTAAATGTCCCAGATGCTGTGTCAATAGAGTTTTTGCATTCATTTTATACAACTGGAAGCAATTTAAATGTCTCAGATGCTGTCTCAATAGAGTTTTTTGCATTCATTTTATTCATCTGGAAGCGATTTAAATGTCCCAGATGATGTCTCAATAGAGTTTTTGCATCTATTCTATTCATCAGGAAACGATTTAAATGTCCCAGATGCTGTCTCAATAGAGTTTTTGCATTCATTTTATTCATCTGGACGGGATTTAAATGTCCCAGTTGCTGTCTCAATAGAGTTTTTTGCATTCTTTTTATTCATCTGAAAGGGATTTAAATGTCTCAGATGCTGTCTCAATAGAGTTTTTGCATTCATTTTATTGATCTGGAAGCGATTTAAATGTCCCAGATGCTGTCTCAATAGAGATTTTGCATCTATTTTATTCAACTGGAAGCGATTTAAATGTCCTAGATGCTGTCTCAACAGAGATTTTGCATTCATTTTATTCATCTGGAAGCAATTTGAATGTCTCAGATGCTGTCTCAAAAGAGTTTTTGCATTCATTTTATTCATCTGGAAGCGATTTAAATGTCACATATGCTGTCTCAATAGAGTTTTTGCATTCATTTTATTCATCTGGAAGGGATTTAAATGTTCCAGATGTCGTCTAAATAGAGTTTTTGCATTCATTTTATTCATCTGGAAGCGATTTGAATGTCTCAGATGCTGTCTCAAAAGAGTTTTTGCATTCATTTTATTCATCTGGAAGCGATTTAAATGTCACATATGCTGTCTCAATAGAGTTTTTGCATTCATTTTATTCATCTGGAAGGGATTTAAATGTTCCAGATGTCGTCTAAATAGAGTTTTTGCACTCATTTTATTCATCTAGAAGCAAATTAAATGTCCCAGATGCTGTCTCATCAGAGTTTTTACATCCATTTTATTCATCTGGAAGCAATTTAAATGTCTCAGATGCTGTCTCAACAGAGTTTTTGCATTCATTTCATTCAACTGGAAGCGATTTTGACGTTTAAGATGCTGTCTCAATAGAGTTTTTGCATTCATTTTATTCATATGAAAACGATTTAAATGTCCCAGAGGCTGTCTCAATAGAGTTTTTGCATTCATTTTATTCATCTGGAAGCGATTTTGACGTTTCAGATGCTGTCTCAATAGAGTTTTTGCATTCATTTTATTCATCTGGAAGCGATTTTGATGTTTCAGATGCTGTCTCAATAGAGTTTTTGCATTCATTTTATTTATCTGGAAGGGATTTGAATGTCCCAGATGCTGTCTCAAGAGAGTTTTTGCATCCATTTTATTCATCTGAAAGGGATTTAAATGTCCCAGATGCTGTCTCAATCATTTTTTTGCATTCATTTTATTCATCTGCTAGGGATTTAAATGTCCCAGATGCTGTCTCAATAGAGTTTTTGCATTCATTTTATTCATCTGGAAGCGATTTAAATGTCCCAGATGATGTCTCAATAGAGTTTTGTCATCTATTCTATTCATCAGGAAACGATTTAAATGTCCCAGATGCTGTCTCAATAGAGTTTTTGCATTCATTTTATTCATCTGGACGGTATTTAAATGTCCCAGTTGCTGTCTCAATAGAGTTTTTGCATTCATTTTATTCATCTGAAAGGGATTTAAATGTCTCAGATGCTGTCTCAATAGAGTTTTTGCATTCATTTTATTCATCTGAAAGGGATTTAAATGTCCCAGATGCTGTCTCAATAATTTTTTTGCATTCATTTTATTCATCTGCTAGGGATTTAAATGTCCCAGATGCTGTCTCAATAGAGTTTTTGCATTCATTTTATTCATCTGGAAGGGATTTAAATGTCTCAGATGCTGTCTCAATAGAGTTTTTGCATTCATTTTATTCATCTGAAAGGGATTTAAATGTCCCAGATGCTGTCTCAATATTTTTTTTGCATTCATTTTATTCATCTGCTAGGGATTTAAATGTCCCAGATGCTGTCTCAATAGAGTTTTTGCATTCATTTTATTCATCTGGAAGGGATTTACATGTTCCAGATGTCGTCTAAATAGAGTTTTTGAATTCCTTTTATTCATCTGTAAGCGATTTGAATGTCCCAGATGCTGTCTCAACAGAGTTTTTGCACTCATTTTATTCATCTGGAAGCAAATTAAATGTCCCAGATGCTGTCTCATCAGAGTTTTTGCATCCATTTTATTCATCTGGAAGCGATTTAAATGTCCCAGATGCTGTCTAAATAGAGTTTTTGCATTCATTGTATTCATCTGGAAGCGATTTAAATGTCCCAGATGTTGTCTCAATAGAGTTTTTGCATTAATTTTAATCATCTGGAAGCAATTTAAGTGTCCCAGTTGCTGTCTCAATAGAGTGTTTGCCTTTATTTTATTCAACTGGAAATGATTTAAATGTCCCAGATGCTGTCTCAACACAGTTTTTGCATTCATTTTATTCATCTGAAAGGGATTTAAATGTCCCAGATGCTGTCTCAATAGAGTTTTTGCATCTATTTTATTCACCTGGAAGCGATTTAAATGTCCCAGATGCTGTCTCAACAGAGTTTTTGCATTCATTTTATTCATCTGGAAGCGATTTAAATGTCCCAAATGCTGTCTCAACAGAGTTCTTGCATCTATTTTATTCACCTGGAAGCGATTTAAATGTCCCAGATGCTGTCTCAATAGAGTTTTTGCATTCATTTTATTTATCTGGAAGCGATTTAAATGTCCCAGATGCTGTCTCAACTGAGTTTTTGCATTCATTTTATTCATCTGGAAGCGATTTAAATGTCCCCGATGCTGTCTCAATAGAGTTTTTGCATTCATTTTATTCATCTGGAAGCGATTTTGACGTTTAAGATGCCGTCTCAATAGAGTTTTTGCATTCATTTTATTCATCTGGAAGCGATTTAAATGTCCCAGATGCTGTCTCAATAGAGTTTTTGCATTCATTTTATTCATCTGGAAGCGATTTTGACGTTTCAGATGCTGTCTCAATAGAGTTTTTGCATTAATTTCATTCATCTGGAAGCGATTTTGATGTTTCAGATGCTGTCTCAATAGAGTTTTTGCATTCATTTTATTCATCTGGAAGGGATTTGAATGTCCCAGATGCTGTCTCAACAGAGTTTTTGCATCCATTTTATTCATCTGGAAGGGATTTGAATGTCCCAGATGCTGTCTCAACAGAGTTTTTGCATCCATTTTATTCATCTGAAAGGGATTTAAATGTCCCAGATGCTGTCTCAATAGAGTTTTTGCATTCATTTTATTCATCTGGAAGCGATTTAAATGTCCCAGATGCTGTCTCAACAGATTTTTTGCATTCATTTTATTCATCTGGAAGGGATTTAAATGTCCCAGATGCTGTCTCAACAGAGTTTTGGCATTCATTTTATTCATCTGGAAGGGTTTTAAATGTCCCAGATGCTGTCTCAATAGAGTTTCTGCATCTATTTTATTCATCAGGAAACGATTTAAATGTCCCAGATGCTGTCTCAATAGAGTTTTTGCTTTCATTTTTTTCATCTGGAAGGGATTTAAATGTCCCAGTTGCTGTCTCAATAGAGTTTTTGCATTCATTTTATTCATCTGGAAGGGATTTAAATGTCCCAGATGCTGTCTTAATTGAGTTTTTGCATCTATTTTATTCATCTGGAAACGATTTAAATGTCCCAGATGCTGTCTCAATAGAGTTTTTGCTTTAATTTCATTCATATGGAAGGGATTTAAATGTCCCAGTTGCTGTGTCAATAGAGTTTTTGCATTCATTTTATTCATCTGGAATGGATTTAAATGTCCCAATGTTGTCTCAATAGAGTTTTTGCATTCATTTTATTCATCTGGAAGGGATTTAAATGTCCCAGATGCTGTCTCAATAGAGTTTTTGCATTCATTTTATTCATCTGGAAGGGATTTGAATGTCCAAGATGCTGTCTTAATTGAGATTTTGCATCTATTTTATTCATCTGGAAACGATTTAAATATCCCAGTTGCTGTCTCAATAGAGTTTTTGCTTTAATTTTATTCATATGGAAGGGATTTAAATGTCCCAGTTGCTGTGTCAATAGAGTTTTTGCATTCATTTTATTCATCTGGAATGGATTTAAATGTCCCAGATGTTGTCTCAATAGAGTTTTTGCATTAATTTTATTCATATGGAAGCGATTTAAATGTCCCAGATGCTGTCTCAATAGAGTTTTTGCATTCATTTTATTCATCTGGAATGGATTTAAATGTCCCAGATGTTGTCTCAATAGAGTTTTTGCATTCATTTTATCCATCTGGAAGCGATTTAAATGTACCAGATGCTCTCTCAATAGAGATTTTGCATTCATTTTATTCAACTGGAAGAAATTTAAATGTCCCAGATGCTGTCTCAAAAGAGTTTTTGCATTTATTTTATTCATCTGAAAGGGATTTAAATGTCCCAGATGCTGTCTCAATAGAGTTTTTGCATCTATTTTATTCACCTGGAAGCGATTTAAATGTACCAGATGCTGTCTCAACAGAGTTTTTGCATTCATTTTATTCATCTGGAAGCGATTTAAATGTCCCAGATGCTGTCTCAACAGAGTTTTTGCATTCATTTTATTCAAATGGAAGCGATTTAAATGTCTCAGATGCTCTCTCAATAGAGTTTTTGCATTCATTTTATTCATCTGGAAGCGATTTAAATGTCACATATCCTGTCTCAATAGAGTTTTTGCATTCATTTTATTCATCTGGAAGGGATTTAAATGTCCCAGATGTTGTCTCAATAGAGTTTTTGCATTCATTTTATTCATCTGGAAGCGATTTAAATGTCTCATATGCTGTCTCAACAGAGTTTTTGCATTCATTTTATTCATTTGGAAGCAATTTAAATGTCCCAGAGGCTGTCTCAATAGAGTTTTTGCATCCATTTTATTCATCTGGAAGCGATTTAATTGTCCCAGATGCTGTCTAAATAGAGTTTTTGCATTCATTGTATTCATCTGGAAGCGATTTAAATATCCCAGATGCTGTCTCAATAGAGTGTTTGCATTTATTTTATTCAACTGGAAATGATTCAAATGTCCGAGATGCTGTCTCAACACAGTTTTTGCATTCATTTTATTCATCTGAAAGGGATTTAAATATCCCAGATGCTGTCTCAATAGAGTTTTTGCATCTATTTTATTCACCTGGAAGCAATTTAACCCTGGATAGGTACGGTCCTCGGACACCCCTTTAAGGGTATACTCGGACGCGAACGACCCCGACGCCAAAAAAAATTCTTGAAAAATCAGTTTTTGCAGTAACCTCCTTTTTTCTTTTGCCC
Source organism: Palaemon carinicauda (assembly GCF_036898095.1). NCBI lineage: Eukaryota > Metazoa > Arthropoda > Malacostraca > Decapoda > Palaemonidae > Palaemon > Palaemon carinicauda. The sequence goes on from NC_090767.1 coordinate 30,970,870, forward strand.
AAAAAAACTTCAATGAATGCTTAAAACAACTGTAAAGATAAATACTACTCATCTGCAGAAAAACTATTTATTATAAATATTTTAAAAAATTAAGTAGAAAAAAAAAAGACCTGACATAAAAATTCATAAAAAAAAAGTTTATACATATATACACAAATCCTTTTAGGAATTGATTCTTGAATGTTTAGGACACATCTTGATGTATTTTGGATGAAGTCAGACCCATGGAGGTGAAGATCTGAAATGAGAAAAAAAAGGTAACTTTTTTTGGCCAAAAAAATTTGTCCAAATTTCATGAATTTTTTTGGGTACCCAAATGAAATAGGAAGTGGCTAATTTTTTTAGGGAATAAACATATGTTATCCTAAAATAGAAATATGTAAAAAAATCTTCATTATTTTGTAAATTACATTTATATCAGGGGCCATATCTAAAGGTAATTTTTTGAGTACTTGGAAATTTCGTAAAAAAATACATATATTTAATATATAATATGATATTTATGCAGGTAAAAATATACCAAGATATCACAAATTCTATAGGGAACAAGAATATATATAGATAGGGCAGCTTACGCTTCGGATATGTCCACAAAATGGCCGCCAACCACACTGACTCAGACTCCCTAATCTGCCACTTGAAATGTAGGAAGGGTATGTCCATTTCAAGGTGTTATTTACTAATCTAATTATTATTGGATATGCATAAAAATTGTATGGTGGGTTGCTGGATAATTGTCGATTATTTTACGACTATAAAATTAAAATTCTGACCCAAAAAATTTTTTTTGAAGGGAAATAAAATCGAAAAAAAAAATGTAAAACAATATTTTAGCTAAAAAAATTTGATGATATTCAATCAAAAAAAAAGTAAACAAAATTTTCCGACAAATAAACATCTAGAGGAATCATTACTCTGTGATAGTTCCTTAGTACGTAGTAATTTTGAAAGAATTGGGAAAAAACGAAAAAATGGCAATCACCGGAAAATCGAACACATACCTATATATACGCCATATCTGGCTAAAAAAAAGATAGGCATGGGTAGCCAGATCATCTAGAAACACTTTCCAACACTATAAAAATATAAGTTTTGCGACACTACTTGCCAATTCCTTACGGTAACATGACTAAGCAAAAAAATGCAAAACAAATAAAAAGGGGCACTCGTGGAAAAATGGCCATTCTAATATATGGCATTTCAGAAAAAAAAAAAATTTCAGCCACGTGCTAGGCAAACCATCAAGGCATATTTTCCGACAAATAAACATATAAATGAAATATTACTCTGTGATAGTTCCTTAGTACGTAGTAATTTTGAAAGAAATGGGAAAAAACGAAAAAATGGCAATCACAGGAAAATCGAACACATACTTATATATACGCCATATCTGGCTAAAAAAAAAATAGGCATGGGTAGCCAGATCATCTAGAAACACTTTCCAACACTATAAAAATATAAGTTTTGCGACACTACTTGCCAATTCCTTACGGTAACATGACTAAGCAAAAAAATGCAAAACAAATAAAAAGGGGCACTCGCGGAAAAATGCCCAACATTCTAATATACGGCATCTCAGATAAAAAAAAAGACATGCACGTGTTAGCCCAACCATCAGGGCACACTTTCTAACACATAAACATGAAAAAAAAATCAATAATATACGGCAATTCCTTACTACGTAGTAAATTTTTACAAATATTGAAAAAAAACAGAAATTGGCAACCGCAGTTAAATACCCAATATACCAATAACTACGTCGTATCTGACAAAAACAAAATCACGCATGGGTAGCCAGATCATCTAGACACACTTTCCAACATTAAAAAAGCAAAAGTTTTACGACACTATTTCGCAATATCTTACGGAAAAATGACTTGGCAAAAAAATTTAAAAAAATTAAAAAGGGACACTCGCGGTAAAATGCCCGACATTCTAATATACGACATCTCAGATAAAAAAAAAGACATGCACGTGTTAGCCCAACCATCAAGGCACACTTTCTAACACATAAACATGAAAAAAAAATGAATAATATACGGCAATTCCTTACTACGTAATAATTTTTACAAATATTGAAAAAAAAACAGAAATTGGTAACCGCAGTTAAATACCCAATATACCAATAACTACGTCGTATCTGACAAAAACAAAGTCATGCATGGGTAGCCAGATCATCTAGACACACTTTCCAACACTAAACAAGCAAAAGTTTTACGACACTATTTGGCAATATCTTACGGAAAAATGACTTGGCAAAAAAATGAAAAAAAATGAAAAAGGGGCACTCGCGGTAAAATGGTCCTCGTGGTGATGAACGACATTTTAACTAAAAAAAAAAAACATGCACATGGTAGCCAAACAATCCACCAAGACTTTCCACAACTGATAACCTATACAAGTTGCACCATTCTACGACAATTTCATAATACGTAATAACTTTGATAATTATGCAAACTACCTCAGAAGGGTAAACTCGGACGCGAACGACCCCGACGCGTCTCAGAAATCGGGGAAGGAGTACAGCTACAGCAATGCACATCTGGACACTACTAGAGCGTGTAGGGGAGACACCTCCTGCAGGTCGATCACCCACAAATTCAGTCACAGGGGTGAGTCACGTGAGAAAAACCTGTTTTTTTTTGACGCTCGGGGTCGCAAACGACCCACCGTACCTATCCAGGGTTAAATGTCCCAGATGCGGTCTCAACAGAGTTTTTGCATTCATTTTATTCATCTGGAAGCGATTTAAATGTCCCAGATGCTGTCTCAACACAGTTTTTGCATTCATTTTATTCATCTGAAAGGGATTTAAATATCCCAGATGCTGTCTCAATAGAGTTTTTGCATCTATTTTATTCACCTGGAAGCGATTTAAATGTCCCAGATGCGGTCTCAACAGAGTTTTTGCATTCATTTTATTCATCAGGAAACGATTTAAATGTCCCAGTTGCTGTCTCAATAGAGTTTTTGCATTCTTTTTATTCATCTGGAAGGGATTTAAATGTCCCAGATGCTGTCTCAATAGAGTTTTTGCATCTATTTTATTCATCAGGAAACGATTTAAATTTCCAAGATGCTGTCTCAATAGAGTTTTTGCATTCATTTTATTCAACTGGAAGCGATTTAAATGTCTCAGATGCTGTCTATATAGAGTTTTTGCATTCATTTTATTCATCTGGAAGGGATTTGAATGTCCCAGATGCTGTCTCAATAGAGTTTTTGCATCTATTTTATTCATCAGGAAACGATTTAAATTTCCAAGATGCTGTCTCAATAGAGTTTTTGCATCTATTTTATTCATCAGGAAATGATTTAAATGTCCCAGATGCTGTCTCAATAGAGTTTTTGCATTCATTTTATTCAGCTGGAAGCAATTTAAATGTCTCAGATGCTGTCTCAATAGAGTTTTTGCATTCATTTTATTCATCAGGAAGCGATTTAAATGTCCCAGATGCTGTCTCAATAGAGTTTTTGCATCTATTCTATTCATCAGGAAACGATTTAAATGTCCCAGATGCTGTCTCAATAGAGTTTTTGCATTCATTTTATTCATCTGGAAGGGATTTAAATGTCCCAGTTGCTGTCTCAATAGAGTTTTTGCATTCATTTTATTCATCTGGAAGGGATTTAAATGTCCCAGATGCTGTCTCAATAGAGTTTTTGCATTCATTTTATTCATCTGGAAGCGATTTAAATGTCCCAGATGCTGTCTCAATAGAGATTTTGCATCTATTTTATTCAACTGGAAGCGATTTAAATGTCCCTGATGCTGTCTCAACACAGTTTTTGCATTTATTTTATTCATCTGAAAGGGATTTAAATATCCCAGATGCTGTCTCAATAGAGTTTTTGCATCTATTTTATTCACCTGGAAGTGATTTAAATGTCCTCTATGCTGTCTCAACAGAGATTTTGCATTCATTTTATTCATCTGGAAGCGATTTAAATGTCCCAGATGCTGTCTCAACAGAGTTTTTGCATTCATTTTATTCAACTGGAAGCGATTTGAATGTCTCAGATGCTGTCTCAATAGAGTTTTTGCATTCATTTTATTCATCTGGAAGCGATTTAAATGTCACAGATGCTGTCTCAATAGAGTTTTTGCATTTATTTTATTCATCTGGAAGGGATATAACCCTGGATAGGTACGGTGGGTCGTTTGCGACCCCGAGCGTCAAAAAAAAACAGGTTTTTCTCACGTGACTCACCCCTGTGACTGAATTTGTGGGTGATCAACCTGCAGGAGGTGTCTCCCCTACACGCTCTAGTAGTGTCCAGATGTGCATTGCTGTAGCTGTACTCCTTCCCCGATTTCTGAGACGCGTCGGGGTCGTTCGCGTCCGAGTTTACCCTTCTGAGGTAGTTTGCATAATTATCAAAGTTATTACGTATTATGAAATTGTCGTAGAATGGTGCAACTTGTATAGGTTATCAGTTGTGGAAAGTCTTGGTGGATTGTTTGGCTACCATGTGCATGTTTTTTTTTTTAGTTAAAATATCGTTCATCACCACGAGGACCATTTTACCGCAAGTGCCCCTTTTTCATTTTTTTTTCATTTTTTTGCCAAGTCATTTTTCTGTAAGATATTGCCAAATAGTGTCGTAAAACTTTTGCTTGTTTAGTGTTGGAAAGTGTGTCTAGATGATCTGGCTACCCATGCATGACTTTGTTTTTGTCAGATACGACGTAGTTATTGGTATATTGGGTATTTAACTGCGGTTACCAATTTCTGTTTTTTTTTCAATATTTGTAAAAATTACTACGTAGTAAGGAATTGCCGTATATTATTCATTTTTTTTTCATGTTTATGTGTTAGAAAGTGTGCCTTGATGGTTGGGCTAACACGTGCATGTCTTTTTTTTTTTCTGAAATGCCGTATATTAGAATGGCCATTTTTCCACGAGTGCCCCTTTTTATTTGTTTTGCATTTTTTTGCTTAGTCATGTTACCGTAAGGAATTGGCAAGTAGTGTCGCAAAACTTATATTTTTATAGTGTTGGAAAGTGTTTCTAGATGATCTGGCTACCCATGCCTATCTTTTTTTTAGCCAGATATGGCGTATATATAGGTATGTGTTCGATTTTCCGGTGATTGCCATTTTTTCGTTTTTTCCCAATTCTTTCAAAATTACTACGTACTAAGGAACTATCACAGAGTAATGATTCCTCTAGATGTTTATTTGTCGGAAAATTTTGTTTACTTTTTTTTTGATTGAATATCATCAAATTTTTTTAGCTAAAATATTGTTTTACATTTTTTTTTTCGATTTTATTTCCCTTCAAAAAAAATGTTTTGGGTCAGAATTTTAATTTTATAGTCGTAAAATAATCGACAATTATCCAGCAACCCACCATACAATTTTTATGCATATCCAATAATAATTAGATTAGTAAATAACACCTTGAAATTGACATACCCTTCCTACATTTCAAGTGGCAGATTAGGGAGTCTGAGTCAGTGTGGTTGGCGGCCATTTTGTGGACATATCCGAAGCGTAAGCTGCCCTATCTATATATATTCTTGTTCCCTATAGAATTTGTGATATTTTGGTATATTTTTACCTGCATAAATATCATATTATATATTAAATATATGTATTTTTTTACGAAATTTCCAAGTACTCAAAAAATTACCTTTAGATATGGCCCCTGATATAAATGTAATTTACAAAATAATGAAGATTTTTTTACATATTTCTATTTTAGGATAACATATGTTTATTCCCTAAAAAATTAGCCACTTCCTATTTCATTTGGGTACCCAAAAAAATTCATGAAATTTGGACAATTTTTTTGGGCCAAAAAAAGTTACCCTTTTTTTTCTCATTTCAGATCTTCACCTCCATGGGTCTGACTTCATCCAAAATACATCAAGATGTGTCCTAAACATTCAAGAATCAATTCCTAAAAGGATTTGTGTATATATGTATAAACTTTTTTTTTATGAATTTTTATGTCAGGTCTTTTTTTTTTTCTACTTAATTTTTTAAAATATTTATAATAAATAGTTTTTCTGCAGATGAGTAGTATTTATCTTTACAGTTGTTTTAAGCATTCATTGAAGTTTTTTTTGGCAAAAGAAAAAAGGAGGTTACTGCAAAAACTGATTTTTCAAGAATTTTTTTTGGCGTCGGGGTCGTTCGCGTCCGAGTATACCCTTAAAGGGGTGTCCGAGGACCGTACCTATCCAGGGTTAAATGTCCCAGATGTCGTCTCAATAGAGTTTTTGCATTCCTTTTATTCATCCGGAAGCGATTTGAATGTCCCAGATGCTGTCTCAACAGAGTTTTTGCACTCATTTTATTCATCTGGAAGCGATTTAAATGTCCCAGATGCTGTCTCATCACAGTTTTTGCATCCATTTTATTCATCTGGAAGCGATTTAAATGTCCCAGATGCTGTCTCATCAGAGTTTTTGCATCCATTTTATTCATCTGGAAGCAATTTAAATGTCTCAGATGCTGTCTCAACAGAGTTTTTGCATTCATTTTATTCATCTGGAAGGGATTTAAATGTCCCAGATGTTGTCTCAATAGAGTTTTTGCATTCATTTTATTCATCTGGAAGCGATTTAAATGTCCCATATTCTGTATCAACATAGTTTTTGCATCCATTTTATTCATCTGGAAGCGATTTAAATGTCCCAGATGCTGTGTCAATAGAGTTTTTGCATTCATTTTATACAACTGGAAGCAATTTAAATGTCTCAGATGCTGTCTCAATAGAGTTTTTGCATTCATTTTATTCATCTGGAAGCGATTTAAATGTCCCAGATGATGTCTCAATAGAGTTTTTGCATCTATTCTATTCATCAGGAAACGATTTAAATGTCCCAGATGCTGTCTCAATAGAGTTTTTGCATTCATTTTATTCATCTGGACGGGATTTAAATGTCCCAGTTGCTGTCTCAATAGAGTTTTTGCATTCTTTTTATTCATCTGAAAGGGATTTAAATGTCTCAGATGCTGTCTCAATAGAGTTTTTGCATTCATTTTATTCATCTGGAAGCGATTTAAATGTCCCAGATGCTGTCTCAATAGAGATTTTGCATCTATTTGATTCAACTGGAAGCGATTTAAATGTCCTAGATGCTGTCTCAACAGAGATTTTGCATTCATTTTATTCATCTGGAAGCGATTTGAATGTCTCAGATGCTGTCTCAAAAGAGTTTTTGCATTCATTTTATTCATCTGGAAGCGATTTAAATGTCACAGATGCTGTCTCAATAGAGTTTTTGCATTCATTTTATTCATCTGGAAGGGATTTAAATGTTCCAGATGTCGTCTAAATAGAGTTTTTGCATTCCTTTTATTCATCTGTAAGCGATTTGAATGTCCCAGATGCTGTCTCAACAGAGTTTTTGCATTCATTTTATTCAACTGGAAGCGATTTGAATGTCTCAGATGCTGTCTCAATAGAGTTTTTGCATTCATTTTATTCATCTGGAAGCGGTTTAAATGTCACAGATGCTGTCTCAATAGAGTTTTTGCATTCATTTTATTCATCTGGAAGGGATATAACCCTGGATAGGTACGGTGGGTCGTTTGCGACCCCGAGCGTCAAAAAAAAACAGGTTTTTCTCACGTGACTCACCCCTGTGACTGAATTTGTGGGTGATCAACCTGCAGGAGGTGTCTCCCCTACACGCTCTAGTAGTGTCCAGATGTGCATTGCTGTAGCTGTACTCCTTCCCCGATTTCTGAGACGCGTCGGGGTCGTTCGCGTCCGAGTTTACCCTTCTGAGGTAGTTTGCATAATTATCAAAGTTATTACGTATTATGAAATTGTCCTAGAATGGTGCAACTTGTATAGGTTATCAGTTGTGGAAAGTCTTGGTGGATTGTTTGGCTACCATGTGCATGTTTTTTTTTTTAGTTAAAATATCGTTCATCACCACGAGGACCATTTTACCGCAAGTGCCCCTTTTTCATTTTTTTTTCATTTTTTTGCCAAGTCATTTTTCTGTAAGATATTGCCAAATAGTGTCGTAAAACTTTTGCTTGTTTAGTGTTGGAAAGTGTGTCTAGATGATCTGGCTACCCATGCATGACTTTGTTTTTGTCAGATACGACGTAGTTATTGGTATATTGGGTATTTAACTGCGGTTACCAATTTCTGTTTTTTTTTCAATATTTGTAAAAATTACTACGTAGTAAGGAATTGCCGTATATTATTCATTTTTTTTTCATGTTTATGTGTTAGAAAGTGTGCCTGGATGGTTGGGCTAACACGTGCATGTCTTTTTTTTTTTTCTGAAATGCCGTATATTAGAATGGCCATTTTTCCACGAGTGCCCCTTTTTATTTGTTTTGCATTTTTTTGCTTAGTCATGTTACCGTAAGGAATTGGCAAGTAGTGTCGCAAAACTTATATTTTTATAGTGTTGGAAAGTGTTTCTAGATGATCTGGCTACCCATGCCTATCTTTTTTTTAGCCAGATATGGCGTATATATAGGTATGTGTTCGATTTTCCGGTGATTGCCATTTTTTCGTTTTTTCCCAATTCTTTCAAAATTACTACGTACTAAGGAACTATCACAGAGTAATGATTCCTCTAGATGTTTATTTGTCGGAAAATTTTGTTTACTTTTTTTTGATTGAATATCATCAAATATTTTTAGCTAAAATATTGTTTTACATTTTTTTTTTTCGATTTTATTTCCCTTCAAAAAAAATGTTTTGGGTCAGAATTTTAATTTTATAGTCGTAAAATAATCGACAATTATCCAGCAACCCACCATACAATTTTTATGCATATCCAATAATAATTAGATTAGTAAATAACACCTTGAAATTGACATACCCTTCCTACATTTCAAGTGGCAGATTAGGGAGTCTGAGTCAGTGTGGTTGGCGGCCATTTTGTGGACATATCCGAAGCGTAAGCTGCCCTATCTATATATATTCTTGTTCCCTATAGAATTTGTGATATTTTGGTATATTTTTACCTGCATAAATATCATATTATATATTAAATATATGTATTTTTTTACGAAATTTCCAAGTACTCAAAAAATTACCTTTAGATATGGCCCCTGATATAAATGTAATTTACAAAATAATGAAGATTTTTTTACATATTTCTATTTTAGGATAACATATGTTTATTCCCTAAAAAAATTAGCCACTTCCTATTTCATTTGGGTACCCAAAAAAATTCATGAAATTTGGACAATTTTTTTGGGCCAAAAAAAGTTACCCTTTTTTTTCTCATTTCAGATCTTCACCTCCATGGGTCTGACTTCATCCAAAATACATCAAGATGTGTCCTAAACATTCAAGAATCAATTCCTAAAAGGATTTGTGTATATATGTATAAACTTTTTTTTTATGAATTTTTATGTCAGGTCTTTTTTTTTTCTACTTAATTTTTTAAAATATTTATAATAAATAGTTTTTCTGCAGATGAGTAGTATTTATCTTTACAGTTGTTTTAAGCATTAATTGAAGTTTTTTTTGGCAAAAGAAAAAAGGAGGTTACTGCAAAAACTGATTTTTCAAGAATTTTTTTGGGCGTCGGGGTCGTTCGCGTCCGAGTATACCCTTAAAGGGGTGTCCGAGGACCATACCTATCCAGGGTTAAGCAATTCATATAATGTGGATTTTTTTACCAAACTTTTTAAAAAAACTGATTATTTATATTTCATTATTCATATTTCATTAGACAATGAAATGGAGGGGCAAGACATTTTGGACATTAGTGAGAAGATGATTGGGGTGCTGATTCCTCCAATAGGAAAACAGCTCCTTTACTCAAGGGAGCAGGCTATTTTGAAGGGCTCATCTCCTCCCTCAAAGCTGGATGCCAAACATGGAGCTGAAACCCAGTCAACTCCGACAGGAAACTCATCAGAAATAACTTCTACCCCAACAAGCAGTATATGTCAGGCATAACCTCTACGCAGAGCAGTACGTCAGGAGAACAATCACCAACTTCCCATATAGACTTTTCGTTCACTTATGATGAGGAAAACCCTGATGAACTTTGGAATGATTTACAGAATTACAAGTGAGTTGCTGCTCTTTATAACAAATTATTTCTTGGCCCCTGCACCCTTTTTTTAATGTACCATATTCATTACCAGAGTGGCCTTCTCTTGATGCTCACCTCATATAATTTTTAACATTTCAGATTGCCTCTATTTTCACCATGCATAAAGACCATCTTGCAAACAAAGAAAAGTCCACAGGATTACCTGCCTGGGACTTCAAACAGGAGGGCAGTCATCAGGGCCCTTACAGATGATCTAGTAAAGAAGCATATTGTGTAAGTACCTCACTCTTTATCTATTTCATTGCTTTTATACCTTAAATGCCCCTGGTATTATATGTTATCCCTTGCTCATATTTTGTCTGCAACAATATTAATTAAATTTCAGTGTATTATTAAGCATTATAGTTTTATAATCTTTCAGCTTATAAATAAAAATAACATATAGTATGCATATACTATACAGCCTGCAAGATCGTGCAAGGCAATAATTTATTTTCTGTGACTTGTTTCCTGTTCATTATCTATAATAGTGTCGGGTTTCTATTCAGGACACTGTCAAAGCAAGGATACACCAACCTAGTGAATGCCCTGTTCAGAAAATTTCCACACATTGGAGACCCTGGGAGAATGTGTACACTGTTATTAATGTTCACTATATAATGTCCATCTCACCTGTGTTTGTTGTCCATTTTTATTTACTTGATCAAAGCATAAGTAGCTTTCTAGATTTAGCGTATGGAAGTATAATGTTAATGTATGCCCATATATTTTAACTTTGTATTATTAACTATTCTGTAATGCAAGATTTTTGTTTGCTTGTGGGAAAAATAAGTAATTCATAACACTCAAGACACTTCATTATACCACTTATGAGATGTTTGATCACTGGAAGTACTGTATCTATCTGAATGTTTTCACAAATTCCTACATGTTACTAACTGTGCAATGTTTAGGCATGGTAAACTTAACTCTATTTATCGTTTCATATTCTCTTTTACATATAAAGGTCAGAAATCAGTATGTAATTATTACAATACACCCATCTGGCATTTCACCTGCTGAATCAAGGAATTATAGAACTCTTCACCTCTCACATGGTTTATATTTCTAATGTAAGTTTATCTTTTAAGATATAGTTTATTACATGTACACTGTACTAGTCTACAGCATATGTATTCTAAAGGCATTTAGTTTTTGGTTACTCTCTCTGAGGTTTGTGCTGGCACTGAAGGCCAAAGGATGTAATTACCGTGTAATACATCGTCTTGTGATGCATAGAATCAATACAGATGCCATTGCTCACATTTTGTTTTATATTAAAATGTAATAATTATCAAAACTTACAATGACATAAGAAATACTGCATTTTCTTTTGGGTAACAATGTTTCTGATTTATTGAGTTACTTTTACTAATTACGCTGTAACTATGAAAGTAAGTGGAATTTGACAAAATATTCTGTAAAACCATTCTCCATTGCCGTATGAAGCTCAGTGAAATTTTCCACGATATCGTGATTTTCGTCCTATACCGCCATATATTGGCATACCAGCCGGGCTCCTTAAAACAGCCACGGTTATCATATCGAAGGATATATGATAGGATTGAATGTGGGGTAGAGCTGTTATAACCCCAATACCAATGTGTTACCACAAACACGTTCGCTTGTTAATTAACCATTTTTTATTGCAGCCGCTATCTTAATTTTTAGCTTTGTTTTTTAAAAGTTTTTGTGTGTTTTTGGTTTTATGGATGCTTCTGCTTCTTTCTCATCGGTTGAGTACAATGCCCTTTGCTGGTGGATGATTTCGCATCTCCATTTCGTGTTTTTCGGAATGCATTTGATTTTTGTCTCTCCGCCGCCTCATGGTCAGAGCTTGTTGCTCATATTTCCAAATTCCTCAGTGTTTTATATGAATTTCTTAGCTAGTCTTGTTGAAGTGTGTTGTCTATATACTTTTGCATTTGTTTTATTCTGTTATACATTTGCCCAATTGCATGTTTGTGTTACTTGGTCTATGGCCTAAGCTAATTGATTTCACCTAGTCTATGGACTAGAGTAGCTAATTATTCTGTACCTCCCTTCGCTTCTTGCCACAAAACCGTAAGGTTTTCGTGGTGGCTGGCATACCTACCTGTCTATTGACAGAAGAGGAAATATTTTGTTAAATATAACGGAACTTTTCATAACCTGAAATGATAATTCAATATAGAAATAAAGACATGTGACCTCCAAATGAATAAATGAGAGATGTTTCCACATTCATATCTTGCTGCATTTACTCTTTTTCCCCAGTGGATGTTTTCTATAAGAACACGTTTAAAGTTAGTCTTGGGTCATTCGTGGATATTCACTGAAAAAAAAAAAGTCTTTGATGATGATCATCTCTGAATTCATGTAACCTAAATAAAGTATAACCTTTTTTTTGCCCGCATGATGGTGTATTTGAGCTTCGTCTCTTTTAAAGGTAATATAAATATATCCTAAGAAATGTAAGTACATCGTATATATTGAATTTGTCGTTGCTGAAATAATTGTCTGTGGCTTTATGTTAGGATTCACTAAAATTATTCATATTTATATTTATTCAATTGTTTTGGGCTATGACAGAGAAAACTCTTCCATTCCATTTTAGTAATTTTGAGGAAAAAGCTGAACAAAAAAAGTACAAATAATGAATAACTAGGGGGTGTACAGTATGCTGTACTTTAGATATTAACCTCCCTATGACATGCCTTAAAACATCTAATAATACATTAAATGTGTAAGCAATGATTGCGGTACAAAAAAAATATTATATCACAAAAAGCAAAATGAACCGATGTTTGTTATTTTAGAAAAAGGAGGAGCTTTTTGCCGGCAGCTTCAAATTGTACCATTTTGGCACAATAATACTGCAGATGGCAACACTGCTTGATGATCCTTGATTTATAAACCTTTAGTAAGAAGCAGAACAAATATGCTTCTTCCTTTGTTCTTCACAAATTGATAAACTGGAGTCAAACTGCAAAAAATAGACATTAAGCTAGCAGAGTTAGCTTTTGATAACAAATAAGAGACAATTAATTGTTCGGAATACATTTAGGCAGGAGGGAACTCCACAAAGTCTCTCACTTATGATAGCCATTGTACAGCAATTCTAATATTTTGCAGTTATTCATTAATGACTCTGTGGTAAAATGCTGACATTATAAAGGCTGACTTGAACTGATTTGTCCAGTCATACGTTATCAAAAATATTATTGAAATTTATAATGTTTTTATGTACATAATTCTAAACAAAAATCTAAGTAGGAATAATTTGCGGTGTAATGTACTTACTTCTCTTGAAATCATTATAGGACTTTTACCTTTTCCACTTATCCCTCTTCATCCCAGAGTCCAAATGTCTCCTGGGAGAAACAGACTAAAATAATTTTGGGTCCTGTATGGAGAAATTATCTCATACTGATGAACAATTTCTTTTTTTAATTTAGGTGATACTTACAATTTTACGAGTATAGTCAGACAAAATTGTCTACTTGTCATACCATAAAAAAAAATATTTCAACTATAACTAATCTTGCTTGCTTGATTTTAGAGCAGCACTTACACAGATGTGCAAGGCACGGGCTCTTGCTCTAATGGCAGACCATAAGTGGAATAATATGTGAAAATGAGGGTTGCTAATTGAAATCATGAGAAATGAAACTATTTAGACAGGTAAATTCCATAAGCAGGAATTATCTTCATGAGAATAATTCTCTTAATGAAAATTTTGGGAATGAATTGTGCGAAATTCCCATTTGATATTGATTTACATAAATATAATATGATTTAGACAAACACAGTCTCTTTCTTCTTAGAAATTGGTAAAAAGTTCTTTCTTGTTCTTTTTATTTTAGTCCATTGCTTAGTGTCAATGAGAGTTTGCAAACTGCCTCAATTTTACATTCTCTTTCACATAATAATGAATATGAATTATTAATGATTCTAACCAGTAAAACCATGCGGCATGATGTAGTGTTTTCTTCACTAGGTGGTGGTGGTGGTACACAACCTTTCAATTTTGCATCATCAGAAAACAGATTATTTGCATCTCTTAATTCCTGCAATTTAAGGCTTTATTGTCTATTTCAAATATGGCCACAAAGTATTCAGTGGGTATAAATCCTCCTGAGAATGCTCATCCTCGCCCTCAAAACCTACAAGTTACTTCAAATGCTGTTCTCCTGTTCCCTACAGGACCTAGTGGATCCGTTTGTCATATAATCTTAGGTATTTGGAGTATCACACCGTGTAATCCATATTATTTGTCAAAACCACATTACAGAAGCACTTATAAGAAAGTCTTTGATTTCCTATTGAAAGCCGTAATAATATCTTCATTCTTTCAAAGGATGTCTAGAGGAAGGTTATGGTATAGCTCTAGAACCTACAGTAGACATATATATCTTGGTTCCAATAACTTGAAACCATCTGTAACTATTGTCATGTCTTTAATTTGTCTTACAAACGTAAGGTCAGCAAACAATGCGGATATTAACAATTTTGCTGAAAATCTATCTGAATTTCATGTTTACCAGAAAATATCATTATTTAAACATTGGACACTGGGCATGGTGATTGCCCGGACTGGGGTTCGAGTCCCGCTCAAGCTAGATAATTTTAAGACTGGTCTACAATCTCCCCATCCTTGTGAACTAAGGATGGTGGAGGTGGATGGGGTCTACCTGTTAAGTCATCAGCCACCATTGCCTGGCCCTCCCTGATCCTATTTTGAGTGGAAAGAGGCCTATATATATATATATATATATGGTCAGTCTTAAAGGCATTGTTCTGCTAGTTTAGGCATTCTTACTGTCCTTTCTTCTGCCTTTCATGAGTAACTTTTTGTTGAGTACAGATTTTTTTCTGATGTGATCTCCTTTAGCAGCCCTTAAGTGATATATACCAGACCTACATTTGTGCTACCTTACCAGGGATGAAACTCGAGCATGTGTCATATGGCTGCTGCTTTTTAACTTAGATTACCTGAAAACTTTCTCCAATTTCCTTGAATTTTAAAACTGTAATTACCTCGAAACCATGAACATTATCTCTAACGAAGGTAATGACCTTAAAAGTTTAAACCTTGTTCCTTACTCAAATTCATATCATCCTTCAAAAATTGATAAAGAGGAGTTAAAAAGGCAGTGGGTCTGTCTGGTGACGTAGAATTTCCTTAGTTGGTCAATCCATTGTCTTCTTTTCTTTCCCCTGCTTATTCTTTTGTGATCACTATGGACCCATTCAGTTATTATTATGTCGGTCTATTGTCGATCATTCTCATTATATGTCCTCTCCATGTCCATTTCTTTCTTGTCGTTTAAATACCCTCCACTTTAGTTTGTTCTCCTATTATCCACGTTGCTCTTTTACTGTCTCTTTGTTTTATTCATATCATTAGTCTTTCCATAGCTCTTCAAGATGTAACTAGCTTGTGTTCTGAAGTTTTAGTAAGGATCGAAGTTTCTGATACACATGGTAATACTGGTAGGACGATTTTATTAAATAGTTTACTTTTTTAGAGAAAGTGGTATTTTACATTTCTTAATCCCATTTTATTTACCAAAGCTGATATTTCAACCTTGTGAAAGTCATTTACCCATGTTTCAGATAATGCTATTATGTCAAAATATTTCTCATTTATCAATTAGACTGAATATTTCATTGGACACAATTCATGACCTCATTGGCATCAATGGTCATCTTTTCTGCTAAGGTCATCAATTCCAGATCATAAGTTATGAAATTTCTTTTTTCACTATAAGGTCGAATAGTTTGTTCAACTCACTACAATTTATACATTTTATCTGTTGTGAGTTGTGTTTCTTGGTGGTTTGATTTCCTGATAATTACATATGGTTAATTTATCTCCGCAGTTTTATGAGAAAGTGTTCATGGGGGTTGTTTGGGGGTGTGCTGACACACAGCTTGAATGACACCAGCACCAGGACATATGAGACAGATACTATTTCTTGTTTTGGCAAAGATGACCCTCTGGGATGCTAGGGAAGCTTACTGATTTTCTATACAACCTTCCTTTCTCCACATTCCTCTTTATAAAGCTTTATTTGTAGGGGACTATCAAGTGACAGGAAGAGCTTATTCCAAAGAAGCTCTTGAGGATTAATAGTAGGAAGGCTCCAAATCTACTGGAAGCGTATGGGGATCGGCATTTTGGGCACTCGTAGATTAATGTGCCACATACATTGGTCTAGTCTTTGTAGACCCTTTTCTTATCTACAAAGGAGAAGCCTCCTTAACCAGCGAGGAATATCCTTAGTCCTCTACATCTGCCATAATCAACTGCTCATAACTCAAATCACTGGAGGAAAATGGAGAACAACTGAAGTTCTCGAACTCTGAAACATGATCCTCACTCTGTAAAGCAACAGATACTAAACTATCAGGGCTACAAAACAAATGCTTCAGTTTACTTTCTTCTATGGAGGAGGAGCTATAGGCAGGAACGATCCCGCTTAGCCTTCTTCTTTCTACAACCTTTATACTTTAATTCTGCAGAAAAGACATCCAATCCATAAAAACATCCCATCAAGATATCATATCAAACTTGATTAGGACCCATTCAGAGATTAAGCGGGCTAACGATCTTTTTAGATCAACCATTACTTAAGCTTTTCTCTATTAGATTCAAGAAAAGAAAATCTTGTCCAGTCTCATCCACTTCTAATTATCTAGAATATTAATTAATTGTTTTTGATATTGATTACGCTACCTCCCTTTCAGGCATATAGCTAAAGCATAATCATTCGTGGATTTGGGAGCTTAAAAATAATTATACTTCTTTTGTGCAAATAGGGATAAATAATTAGAAGTAAAGTTAAGAAGGGCAAAGACACACAGTAGGTTGGGATACGCCTCAAAGGTTATGTTAGGTGGGGAAAATAGGTTAGGGGGGTTTTTTTGCTATGTTCTGCATTATTTGTCCGATGATTCAAAATATTATATATGTTTTATACTTATATGATACCTTCATCATATAAAAATTTCAAGTCATTCGATCAAAAGATTTTGGATTTATTGGCCAAGGTATGTTTCTCCACTCATATGATGCTAATTGTATTGAAAAGCATACCATCAAAACTTCTTTATAAATCGAATATATTTTTTCACGGATTTTTTTTTCATAATTTTCTTCGTCTAGGTGTAAGATATTCATGAAAAAAGAGAAAGGGAAAATTAAATTTACATTACAAAAAAAAAAAACTGTGAGATCTCTATTTTTCTTTTCATTGATATGTTCTCTTTAAAATTGAACGATAAGTAAGTGAGAAAAATGTACCTAAGTGTGATTAAGTATGTTTTAAGTTATAAACTCTCGCTTTTTTCTTAGAAAAATCAAAATAACATTATCATGATAACCTTACTTTGTACTTTTATTGTTTATTCCTACACGAGGGCTCCATAAAAAGGTATTTAAGCCATAAGTTTACCGATACACCTGGTGTAAGTGTTTCATGAGGTGCCAGCTGCCTGTCTTTGTTGCCAGAGTTTTAGTTAGAGTGTTCCAGCTTTGTACTCTTTTTCCTGTTTCCCTCTCTTCTTGGCTGTTTTTTGTAGCTCTCTGCTAACTTTTTGTTTTTCCTTTGACCTTGGCTTCAAAAGGACGTTGTAAAAATATGATGTACATATGAACACCAATTACAAAGACACATACCATATAACTTCTAAACATCTTTGGAAACTCTGGCTGGTCTTTTCGTAGATCGTACTTTGTGTTAGCTTACCCTCTATCAATGTCTCCCATCTCTGACAGAAGTAAGAGATATCAGAAATTAGGCGAAAAAAAAAATCGTTATATATCTGCAAATATAAATACACACAAAGACGATTCTGTCGAACTCAGTTATGCAGACGACGCTGTAAGAATTATGTCATTATTTATTGGCCATTCTATATTCATTACATGTCAATATAAATGCCTGAAACTCCTCACTGCTGTTCTGTTGTGACCAGGGTTACATAGATGTGCTGACACGTCAGCCATATCTCTCAGTATTAGAAGTAAAATGTGCTTTTTCATTCTCTCCCAACAAACTACAGAGGTTCTCAAAGTAGTAAACACTGCAGAAAAAAACACAAAACACTTCATTAACCTAAAAGGTGCTGTGCATCGATTTTATCACCGTATTATGAACTGTAAATGAACGACGTCAATATTAGCGATGCTTCATTTTCCAAATTTCCTGCTACTAGCTGAGTGACGTAGATATATTCTTTAACCAATCAGCTGGCAGCTGGAGGAAAGATTTGCCAGATATTATATGGTTTTAGATACAATAAAAGGGAAAATGTAACATCAACCTCAGGGGATGGGTGGAGCTATCAACATATGTTTTTGATAATGGTAACAATATTTTTCATTTCCGACCCATTTTATCATTATTTTCTATTCTAATTCCTTAGAATGGCCTTTTATGATGATAATAAGGATTCTTTATCATATACCAGTGACTCTGACATTGAAAATGGAAGTGATTATGACATATTCGGTAAGATTAAAAGGTAAAAACTAATCTGCGTGAAAAGTGATCTGAAAACAATGTATGACGCAAAATTGAAGTCTTTAAATATGTAGTATACAGTATGAATAGGTTTTATATATATCTTCCATACATGTTTATGCCTTTTTCAGTTTTTTTATAAAGTATGTAATAATAGTAGGTAATAATATTCTAGGCTAGAGTGTGCGTATGCAAAAACACTCTTACAATTATCCTTATAAACAGATCCATTCAACAAACATTTATTTCTTGTATATTTATCAGAGATTTTCTTATGATCGTTCTTTAAATTTGCTGACATTCTGACATGAAAAAAAATGCATCTAAAACTAATTTATTATCCCATCAAAAACGACAAATGTCTTAATATTTTTATCATTTTTAATTTTTAAAATAAAAAAAAAAACCATATTCTCTATATATCTGTGAGATTTGATTATTAATTTTTCATCTCCATTTCAAATACATTTTTGGGGTAATTTAGTTTGTAATAAATGAGAAAATATTAGTTTTATGAGAAAATTGGTAAACTCATAACATTCACTCGTGGGTTAAGACATACAAGTCCACCATTTTGTCAAGCGCCATCCCGGATAAACTGCAAGTGGATTAAGAATATCACAGGTTGTGAAATGTAAGAGAGCCTGATAGATAGACACTACTGGACAAAATTGACTGAGATTCTTACAAAAGAGCAGCAAATGCCATCAACAGCAAATCAATGATCAAGGGATCTTTTCAGATACCATCGCTCCAATGAGTACGCGGGGAGATATCGGTGCCCTCGTCACAAGGCTCTGAGCTTCCTTGCAGTCAGTAAAGGAAAGATTTCTGAACAAGAAGGGAGACACATTCATCAATCCATTCCAACAATGTTAGCTGCATAGTGAATGGAACTAAGAGACAGGATGCAACAAATGAGATTTCTAAATGCAACACAGAAGCTTAGTAATGTTTACAGTGCACTATTTGGAGTGTCCTGAAAACAGTAGTAATCCATGCTCCCGTTAGTTGGCCCCCTTTTTTTATATCTATTATTTCCCCCAGTTTCCAATCATGCTACGTATCCTCACAGGTTTGTCTTTTATGTAGCTTCAGAAGAGTTTTTTTTCCCATTATTATTGGTAGTTTCAATTAGAGTATTTCATATTTGAGGCCGCCATACCATACTTTGTCAAATGGCTTTGAAATGTCTCTGCAGATGACATTGCATTGGTGTTTTGCATTATATTGGTTCATGGTTATTGTTTAGCAAATTGCCATGAGGGCAGTTTCATTGCTTCTCCCTGTTCTTAAACCGGGTTGGTGCTTGTAGAATATTTTGTTATTTTCTAGGAATCTCCTTAGTCTTGTGTTTATGATTTTTTCAAACACTTTTCCGGGTACTTCCAGCAGTTTGATTGGCCTTCTTTTTGCTGGCAGTTTGGGGTCTTTCCCTGGTTGGGGAAGGGGGGGAGGGGGTAGTACGAGAATTCCTTCTTTACTAGGTTTTGGATAATATCCCATTGAGAGTGTAAGGTTTAATATTTGTTTGAGTCTTCTCAATGCCTCGGTTGGTAATTTTGATAGCATTAACTTATGCCACTTTTTACTGGTTCTTTGTGTTTGAATGATTTTACTGCTTTCATTATCTCGTGCATTTTAATGTCTGTTGTTAAATAGTTGTCCTCGTCCAGTCATTGCAGATCTGCGTTTTGATAAGGGATTGTTTGTTCCCTATTCCCTTTTAGGAAGTAGAGGACTTCTGCTTCTGTGGCTCTGTCGAAATTTGCCTTTTCTTCTTCTGTGAGTTCGAGTGTGCTATAATATCCAGGGGGTAGAGAGAGAAGTCAGTTCTTCACACAGGAACTTTATTAATTAAAACATACACGGGAGCAATACCAAAGCTCAAGTCTCAGAGACACCAAGGTTACAAGGGAACAAGCAACAAGGATTATCATTACAAGACAACAAGGTTAGGAGGGAACAAGCTATAAGGATTGTTATCTGTTATTCACCCGCCCTCCTTTTTTGTTTTACTTTGTTAAACAAACAGATCTATACATAAGTTACTAATTATAATAAAATGGATAAAATATTGTAACAAATATAAAATTGTTATCAAGCTCAAACTAAACGTACACTGTAATATGAAAACAAACAATAGCATTTCATAATAAAAGAACAATAACAGTCTACATCACGTACAACATTCCATTGCATAAATATCTAAAAATTGCAAAAGAAATTACACATATATTTAAAACATGTTTCCCTTCTCTTTAATTTTAACATTTTCTAACCTAAACTCATCGTTTTTAACCCTGGATAGGTACGGTGGGTCGTTCGCGACCCCAAGCGTCAAAAAAAAACAGGTTTTTCTCACGTGACTCACCCCCGTGACTGAATTTGTGGGTGATCGACCTGCAGGAGGTGTCTCCCCTACACGCTCTAGTAGTGTCCAGATGTGCATTGCTGTAGCTGTACTCCTTCCCCGATTTCTGAGACGCGTCGGGGTCGAGCGCGACCGAGTTTACCCTTCTAAGGTAGTTTGCATAATTATCAAAGTTATTACGTATTATGAAATTGTCGTAGAATGGTGCAACTTGTATAGGTTATCAGTTGTGGAAAGTCTTGGTGGATTGTTTGGCTACCATGTGCATGATTTTTTTTTTAGTTAAAATGTCGTTCATCACCACGAGGACCATTTTACCGCGAGTGCCCCTTTTTCATTTTTTTTCATGTTTTTGCCAAGTCATTTTTCCGTAAGATATTGCCAAATAGTGTCGTAAAACTTATGCTTGTTTAGTGTTGGAAAGTGTGTCTAGATGATCTGGCTACCCATGCATGACTTTGTTTTTGTCAGATACGACGTAGTTATTGGTATATTGGGTATTTAACTGCGGTTACCAATTTCTGTTTTTTTTTCAATATTTGTAAAAATTACTACGTAGTAAGGAATTGCCGTATATTATTCATTTTTTTTTCATGTTTATGTGTTAGAAAGTGTGCCTTGATGGTTGGGCTAACACGTGCATGTCTTTTTTTTTTATCTGAGATGCCGTATATTAGAATGTCGGGCATTTTACCGCGAGTACCCCTTTTTCATTTTTTTTCATTTTTTTGCCAAGTCATTTTTCCGTAAGATATTGCCAAATAGTGTCGTAAAACTTTTGCTTTTTTAGTGTTGGAAAGTGTGTCTAGATGATCTGGCTACCAATGCGTGATTTTGTTTTTGTCAGATACGACGTAGTTATTGGTATATTGGGTATTTAACTGCGGTTGCCAATTTCTGTTTTTTTTCAATATTTGTAAAAATTTACTACGTAGTAAGGAATTGCCGTATATTATTGATTTTTTTTTCATGTTTATGTGTTAGAAAGTGTGCCTTGATGGTTGGGCTAACACGTGCATGTCTTTTTTTTTATCTAAGATGCCGTACATTAGAATGTTAGGCATTTTTCCGCGAGTGCCCCTTTTTATTTGTTTTGCATTTTTTTGCTTAGTCATGTTACCGTAAGGAATTGGCAAGTAGTGTCGCAAAACTTATGTTTTTATAGTGTTGGAAAGTGTTTCTAGATGATCTGGCTACCCATGCCTATTTTTTTTTAGCCAGATATGGCGTATATATAAGTATGTGTTCGATTTTCCTGTGATTGCCATTTTTTCGTTTTTTCCCATTTCTTTCAAAATTACTACGTACTAAGGAACTATCACAGAGTAATGATTCATTTATATGTTTATTTGTCGGAAAATGTGCCTTGATGGTTTGCCTAGCACGTGGCTGAAATTTTTTTTTTCTGAAATGCCGTATATTAGAATGGCCATTTTTCCGCAAGTGCCCCTTTTTATTTGTTTTGCATTTTTTTGCTTAGTCATGTTACCGTAAGGAATTGGCAAGTAGTGTCGCAAAACTTATAATTTTATAGTGTTGGAAAGTGTTTCTAGATGATCTGGCTACCCATGCCTATCTTTTTTTTTTTAGCCAGATATGGCGTATATATAGGTATGTGTTCGATTTTCCTGTGATTGCCATTTTTTCGTTTTTTCCCATTTCTTTCAAAATTACTACGTACTAAGGAACTATCACAGAGTAATGATTCATTTAGATGTTTATTTGTCGGAAAATGTGCCTTGATGGTTTGCCTAGCACGTGGCTGAATTTTTTTTTTTCTGAAATGGCGTATATTAGAATGTTAGCCATTTTTCTGCGAGTGCCCCTTTTTATTTGTTTTGCATTTTTTCGCTTAGTCATGTTACCGTAAGGAATTGGCAAGTAGTGTCGCAAAACTTATATTTTTATAGTGTTGGAAAGTATTTCTAGATGATCTGGCTACCCATGCCTATCTTTTTTTTAGCCAGATATGGCGTATATATAGGTATGTGTTCGATTTTCCGGTGATTGCCATTTTTTCGTTTTTTCCCAATTCTTTCAAAATTACTACGTACTAAGGAACTATCACAGAGTAATGATTCCTCTAGATGTTTATTTGTCGGAAAATTTTGTTTACTTTTTTTTTTTGATTGAATATCATCAAATTTTTTTAGCTAAAATATTATATTGTTTTACATTTTTTTTTTCGATTTTATTTCCCTTCAAAAAATTTTTTTTGGGTCAGAATTTTAATTTTATAGTCGTAAAATAATCGACAATTATCCAGCAACCCACCATACAATTTTTATGCATATCCAATAATAATTAGATTAGTAAATAACACCTTGAAATTGACATACCCTTCCTACATTTCAAGTGGCAGATTAGGGAGTCTGAGTCAGTGTGGTTGGCGGCCATTTTGTGGACATATCCGAAGCGTAAGCTGCCCTATCTATATATATTCTTGTTCCCTATAGAATTTGTGATATTTTGGTATATTTTTACCTGCATAAATATCATATTATATATTAAATATATGTATTTTTTTACGAAATTTCTAAGTACTCAAAAAATTACCTTTAGATATGGCCCCTGATATAAATGTAATTCACAAAATAATGAAGATTTTTTTACATATTTCTATTCTAGGATAACATATGTTTATTCCCTAAAAAAATTAGCCAATTCCTATTTCATTTGGGTACCCAAAAAAATTCATGAAATTTGGACAAATTTTTTTGGCCAAAAAAAGTTACCCTTTTTTTTCTCATTTCAGATCTTCACCTCCATGGGTCTGACTTCATCCAAAATACATCAAGATGTGTCCTAAACATTCAAGAATCAATTCCTAAAAGGATTTGTGTATATATGTATAAACTTTTTTTTATGAATTTTTATGTCAGGTCTTTTTTTTTTTTACTTAATTTTTTAAAATATTTATAATAAATAGTTTTTCTGCAGATGAGTAGTATTTATCTTTACAGTTGTTTTAAGCATTCATTGAAGTTTTTTTTGGCAAAAGAAAACAGGAGGTTACTGCAAAAACTGATTTTTCAAGAATTTTTTTTGGCGTCGGGGTCGTTCGCGTCCGAGTATAACCTTAAAGGGGTGTCCGAGGAGCGTACCTATCCAGGGTTAAAATGAACAAGATTGTCTTCATTTACAGCCACTCTAAGTCTTCCCTTAACTAAGACTTCCACCAAGTCATCACTCTCTTTATTTTCCTTTGTTAATATGTCTGCTATCATGTCTTTAGTATTTAGCCAACTATATGATTCTACTTCTTTATGAATTAGTTTCTCCTTCAAGTCTGCCACTGCGTTTCTTAACAATTTTCTTTCTACTTGTTTTGATGATGCTATACTCTCTAGCGTTGGTCTGCTGTCTGTGAACAGTTTTACTGGGATTTTTCCTCCTTTTTCTCCAAACATAAGTTGTTCAACACTTTTTGCTAAATAAACACTGTCATCTACTAATTTAGTTAAGTTCCTCGTTTCGGCGTCTTTGGCAGAATGGCACACTTGTTTGATGGTTTTTGTTTTCCAATATATAGGAGCTACTATATCAGTTTTCTTGTTTCCCATTAAAATCAAGTTACCCCCAATTGACTTTGAGTCACATCTGTAACTCGCATCGCCGAGGCCATAAATTTTCAGGTCTTCTTTCTTCCCTATTTTACCGAACTTTATTTTGCTTTCTTTTGATTTAATTTTCTTCACTATCTTGTCTACTCTCTTTAGATCACCGATCGTAGCATCTTTATTTTTCATAGACATGTTCAATCCAACAATAGCCAAGTCGGGTCGGACATTTTCCGCCAACCACTGGATTTTTTCCTGCATACTTCCTGAAAACTTTATATTCGGTATTTGTCAGAGGTTCGTCATTTCCAATTTTCCTTATTTCCTTGATTTCCTCAATGTATTGGGCACAATCATCCATGCTTACTTCTATTCCTTCTCTTGTTTTAACTATATCAATCCCTGTAAATCTGAATTCAGATGACTCCCCCTTTGAAATCGTGAAATGTTTCATTAAAAGATCCTTGATCATATCCACAAATTCTCTTTTTCCTGAAATCGAAAAATCATCAACATGACATAAAATCATACCAAGTAATGATCTGCCGTCATGGAGGTAGTAGAAGGCATTATCTCCATGCAGTGTTTTCATTCCTCTTCCTTTAAAAATCTTGTCAACCTTAACCCATATTTTCTTACCTGCGTCTTCAATCCCATAGATTGGCTTTTTCAGTTTCCAAATGGTTCCTTCCTGTTTTACATCTTTGGGTGGTTCAACAAACACATCACTCTCCAGCTTTTCAGCCTGTAAAAAAGCTGCGGAAATGTCGACGCTCTCCAGTTCAAATCCTTCATTAGCCGATACTGCGATGAAAGTCTTGAAAGACTCTCTCAAGGCGGTTGGGGAATCTGATTTTGGTTTCTCAGTTTCCTGGAATCCTCTAGCAACTAACCTTGCTTTTGCCTATGTTTCAATTAGTAGTTTGATTTGATCTTCGGTGTCATCTACTTTATCACCATTATTGTTAATTAAGTAAGGTATTTCTATTTTGGGTTTTCCCACCAGTCTTTTTAGGTTTTTCTCAGAATTTTCCTGAGTCTTTGTATATTTATCCTAGTTTGATTATCGTGTTGTTCCACTTTTCTCTGTTTATGCTGTTGGTTTCTTCAATTCTCCAATTATTCCATTTTAATGTCTTTTTTAGGGTGTATGTTACCTTTATAAACCTATGAGTTTTTGATTTTAGGTAATTTATTGGTTGTGATAGTAATTTTAAGTAGCCGCTTTCTGGGATGGGTTTATGATATGATATTCTCTTTATTGGATAGACTGTTCCTGTTTTTTCCGCGATGTCAGACATCCATATATTGCTAAGTTTATTAGGTTTAATTTTGTTGTTGGGATCTATGTTCCTGAGTTAGTGTATCTTTAAAGATTTCCCAGTTAGCTCTTTTGATGTTTCGCCTATATTTTAGTTCTTTGACTTGGTTTGTTTGAGAATTTAGATATAATTGGAATATGATCAGATAATTTAATTTTACCTGTTATATGTTATGGTTAAGGTTTGCTCTGTTGTTTCTAAGTATTATGTCAGGTCGTCTGGTGTATTGTTAATCTAGTTTGCTTTTCATTGTGTTGAATATTGTTCCTATGTGTGTTAGGAGGTTATTGTTTATGTATTGGTTAAATGCATTTCTTATTGCATTTGTTTCTGGGTGTCCAATAAAAGAGTGTCTTTCATTTAGGTCTCCTATTATATATATGGGAATGTTGCTTTGTATGAGCTGAGTTCTATATGTGTTAGGAAGGATTGGTCTTCTGTATGGTTGGTATATTGTGCTGATGGTCATTGTACCTTTCGTTGTTTGTATTTGTACTGTTAGCATGTCTGAGTTGTAACTATCTACTTGCTTATGTTTAATGGAGGTTTTGGTTGCTATGGCAACAACTTAATTTCTTGCGTTTTGTGTTTTCTTTCTGTAGATATTATATGTAAATATTTTCATTTGTATAGTTTGATAGTATTATATATGGATTTAGTTTCATGTATGTGTTTGTGAGGACATTTTTCCTTGATGACCATGCTTGGACATTGCATTATATTAGTGTTATTTCTTCTATTATTAGGCAATTTTAAGCCATTGTGTCTACTTTTGCCTTGTGTTGTAATTGCTTCTGCTCTTGATTTAACAGGGGATTCCTTCTTTTATTTCGTTATATTCCTCCACTTTTACTCTCTTTTTTATCTTATCAATTTTGAGATATTATCTATGTTTTCTGCTAGCAGGTTTACTATATCTCTTTTTCAGAAGTCTTTATGATTCCATGTAACCTTCGCTTGGTTGCTGTCTAACACCGTGATTGCTCTTTTCCTGCCTTTGATTTTTTTTGGTCAAAGGTGTTGTTGCTTGGAGACATAGAGTTGTATGTTCAGGTTCTCATGGGACACTTTTCTCATCCTTTCTTTCTCTTTGGCTGTTTTACTTTTGGAAGGCCACTTAGTTCATATATTTCATCAATGGCTATGTGGGGTTTGTAGTTCCATTTTGGGAGGGGATGCGGTTGTTAACTGTTTGGGTAGCCTTGTTGCATAAGTCTGCAATGTTTTTTAGTCTTTGGGAGTTTCTCTGTGTTTTTTCTTATTTCCTCTTGAATAATGTTTTTTTTCTGATAGGGCAGGAGGCTTGCAGTGTTGTGTGAGGGCCGCTGAAGTTTATGCACTTTGGGGTTTTATTACAAGTTGTGCATCTGTGTCCTTCTGCCCAATTGGCACACTTGGTCTTCTTTTCGTTGGGTCAGTGTTTTGTTGGATGGTCGTATTGAAAACAGTTGTAGCGAGGGATTATTTCTAGGAAGATCTCTTTTTTTTTCTAGCAGGTCGGGGGGAGGGATTGAATGATTACCTATCAAAATACCATTTTTGAGTATCTTTTTTGTCATATTAACATTTTCAACTTTCCATTTTACTACTTACTACTGATATCCTGCCAAATTTTAGTTTTCAGAGGCTCGTGACTTTAATGGTTGTGTTATTTTATTCAATTTCCTCTCTGAGGACCTCGTCAAAGATATCATCAATATGGCTATCAATTTATTTAAGGATTACTGTGCGTTCTGCATTGTATTCTGGGTGGGGGGTTACTGCAATAAGGTTGAGTTTTTCTTCTTAGCTCTTCTTTTATTTCGGGGATTAGGGGTTTTTCTAGGTTCTCATCTTTGAGAACTGCAGTGTACATATGTATTCCACTTAAAATTTTCCACTTGAAAATTTCGTGTATTCTTAGGAGAGACCAGAGCTTGGAGGTAGTCTCAAGTGCTTTTTGCACTTCGTTCTTATCTTTGATAGTTATTTTAGGCATTTTCTACGATTTCCTCTTTGCTAGCTCCCTGAAAATAGCATATTTACTTTATAGTTTATTAATCTGTAATGCTAACTGGATATAGCTTTATTTAGCTTTATAGCTTTATTTTCTACTAGCTAATAAATAAAATTTATTCACTTCATGTTTGGAGTTAAGAGGCTAAGAAGCTAATTGAATATAGCTTTGGTTCTTACATATCAGCTATTTTTTACGAGCTATTAGTCCTACCAAAATCTCTTTTTGATCTCATGAGTAGTATTAGGTGATCAGACGATAACGTGATCCATGAGCGGCTAAGTCCAGAGCCACCGATCTCCCACTAATGAATGACAGCCATTGTCTCTTGGCTACAAGAAAATTTCCTCAAATTCAGGAGAAGACTGCCTTACTGTGCTTCTTACGCTGTCCTTCCCATAGTGCCTTTTTCAGATCATTCACCGTTGATAACAATTTACCCAGCCTTGTGTCAAGCAGCGAACAACCTGGTGAAACTTAAATACATCGCTCAAGAATGACCTTTTTCTTTCTTTAAAATTGTCCCAAGATGTAGTTTAAGGAATGCTAAGTAAATGCATTTGCTTTTCAAAAATAAAAAGAACCAAACCCTTCCCGAGCAAACAACTTAAACATCAAAATTTACCACAACCAAACAATTCTTGTAATATGCAAAAAAATAAAATGTACACGGATGTGCATTTTTCTACTACTTTCAGTCTTTGCAATCTGTGATCGAGGTATTATTTTAGTAGAGCCTTTTACAGTGTCGGAGCAATAGTGGATATAAGCCCCATGAAAAGTCCTTGAGTCTTTTCAAACCCACAGAAATAATGACTGGGAGATCCTGGCCGTATTAGAGAATCCAATGTAAAAGCCGAAAATTACAGCCAATTACTGTTCAGTGTCACAGCCAAAAATTTCAGCATGCAGCCGAAAATTTCAGCACAGCCGAATATCTCGGCTAAAAAGCTGGCAGGGGACCTGGGTGTCCCCCGTGACGAGTAGACAGGTTCTTGCGCACATTGAGTAGTCCTCACAGCGTGGGAGCAGAGCTGAGACAGATAATGGGTAACATTGTAGTATTATGTCATCTTTTAAATAGGCCCTTTACAAAGCAGGGCAACGTAGTTTGTCCGAGTAAGTTTTTATTAAAAACTAAAATTTTATGTTAATAGTCTTCAAAACTATCCAATTTGAAAATAAATAATGAGTAATTTCTCCTTTATATTATTTTCAAAATTTATTCAATATCAAGAATTGAGCAACACTGGCTCATTATTCTTGAACACCCTCAACTGCTTTCCTTCTCTCCACCTCATGTTAAGTTATGAAAACATCTGAAACAATTATTGTTTCCAGCACAATTTCACTTGTATATTCCAAAATAAATTTTGTAGTATATAATTGAATATACCTAAAGAGATAAAAGCATAGAGCCTTTGTAGATCAGTGGAGCAGTCTTCGCTTCAACAAGTGAATCTGGAAAGGAAATGAGAAACATGTAGATGTAGCATCACGGCGTGGCAACAATGTGCCAAATCTTCACTTGGGTCAATAGAATAGGAATTTCATAACCCTGGCTTTATTTTAAAAAAACCCACAAGAGCTTTCTTTTTTTGCATCTTACGTTGGGTTAAGGCTGCCTATTACAGCAAGAATTGAGTTTGGTAAATATATGGTACATTAATTTCTAGCCAAATACATGAACCATGTATTTTTCCTATGCACTATCTTGTGTTTTATGCATGCATGACCATAACTATTGGGGCAAACCACACGTTTAGGAGTTTTTGGTCCCCTTTATATAAAGACAATTATGGGGGACACCAGAGGGTAACCAGAGTTTCTTGGGTGGGGAAATGTGATAAACGAGTGATTTACAGCAATAATAATGATCAAAAATGCAAAATAAGCACAAAATAACTAGTTTGAAAAAGTATATGGTTCATGTACGTGGGTGAAAACCGGCCAAAACATGATTATTTAAAACTTTTAAGATTTGTAAAAGGGTACAGAACCTAAAAACCCCACTTATGTTAACCTAGTGGTTCCCAGGTCAAAGCACCTAGCCGGGGGTCCAGCCCCTGGACCGCCCTTACCATGTTAGAACCCCAAGCCAAGGGCAAGCCCTCCGGAAACGCCCACCCCCTCCTTAGGTCACAAACCTTCCCAGGTCACAACAGCTAGTCGGACCCCTGCTTCCCAAGTCACAAACTAGAAGTAAATCACAATAAAATCCTTACTAATATATAACTAATCACAAATAAATCCGTACAATATGATAAAGAGGAATCAAATAAATCCTTACAATGTGAAAAAGTAAATCACAAATAATTCCTTTCCTTATGATTGACACCATCTCTTTTTGTACAGAAGATTTGCAGGAGAAATTATGCTGGCCTTCCCTAAAAATTACCGAATCAGACATTTGAGGCATTATTTCGCTGTTATTTTTTTTCAATTTTGCATGACCAACAATGGCTTTACACTAAACGCAGAGCATTTCCACTATAATTAATTGCTGACATAAATGAAATTAAACTAGATTTTGAAATACATTGATTTACTTCACTTAAGTTCCTTCTTCGAGAAGGGGAAGGTGATAAAAAAAATGGTTGTTGTAGAAAAACATCCGGGAACTGAGGAAGAAGTACTTGTAAGCTGTTAATTAGTTTAAAGAAAGCACCTGAAAAATACGTCATTGCATATGCACAGGAAGTTCTCCAAACCATGGGAAAAAACACATATGCAATATATCCCCTTTAGTCTCTAAGATATAAACAATGAAGTTAGAGTAAAAAATATACTTCACATTTTAATAGACCAATACGTAAATTATTATGCCCCAGCCCCTATGAAATATGAAGAGAAAAATACAAAACTAGCCTGCACTCGTCCATTCATTATAGAAAATCCCATTTTCAGTAGAAATTAGTTTATCATATATTTCCCTGGAGTTTAAAATATGTTCAATAACCAATCAAATTATCAGAACTGGACGTCCAAAATATCTAGGAGAATTACTACATACGATGCAGCTAATAAATCGCGTTGACGTGAGGATATTTAGAGATTGGTTCTTGTGATTGGAACCTAGATATAAGTCTACTGTAGGGTTTAGACTCTAGAGTGTTGGTCTATTATAACATTATGTAATACAGACTACTTTTCCCAGATGCAGTGCTAGGCGACATGTCTCTTATTTCATCTGTAATACTTACATTAGCTTCAGTAATTACTGGATAACTTCAAAGTACTGAAAGAGGTTCAAATTATTGCATAATTTAGATTTGTTATAATGTTTGGGACATGGGTACGGTCTAGGTTAGCAAGGATCTATATCAGTAATCATTTTCCTTATCAATTTCTATAAATTCATGGAAAGATTTATTGGATATTTACATATAGACTACAATTTGTAGGTCATTGAAAATATTAAATTTGCATTTTAGAAGGAGCCCCAGCAAATATGTAAGTAGTCTCCCTGTAATTTTCTCACAGCTATTTTTGTAAGGTAAACGGTACCTCATTTACTCTTCTTATATATGGATCAATCTAATGGACAAGTGTTCGAGTTATAAATCCATGAGAGGTCGTCTATAATTCAGTCCAGGGATCTAACTTTAACAAAACACTGAATAGCGGCATGATTACATTCGTATAGGTCCAAATTGTACAGATTAGACTCGGTTCACACCCACGAAGTATGACGTCTATTGTATGGATGGATGCCCACATGTGCACTA
Organism: Palaemon carinicauda; assembly: GCF_036898095.1. Taxonomy (NCBI): domain Eukaryota; kingdom Metazoa; phylum Arthropoda; class Malacostraca; order Decapoda; family Palaemonidae; genus Palaemon; species Palaemon carinicauda. The sequence goes on from NC_090767.1 coordinate 31,002,396, forward strand.
GGCAGAGACAGGGGGAGACCCCACTCCAGTACTTCCAACTCCGGTTCTTTCACAGTTATGAGAACCCCAATCCTTTCTACGGAGGTTTGTTTCATGTGGAAGAGACTCACATGGGCTCTGGGTGGCTTCATCAAGTGGGCTTTTGTCTGTTTCTCTCCACCATTCTGGGCAATAAGTTGTTGACATTATGGGGTCGAGGCTAGTGGTGGTTATGAAGCTCTCGCAGGATTTCAATCTTTGTCTAACAGCCTGGAGATCATGGAGCGGGTGCCTTTCATCATTTCTTGTTAATATTTTCAGCTCTTTTAATGAGCTGTTCAGTGGGGCAATGTTTACCAATATAAAGGGTACTAAAAGGAGTGTTGATCTTAAGGCACCAGTAATTAGGTGACATGCTTGATTTCAGTTTGGCATCAACACAAGGGCAGTTTATATGCAGATTTCTACTTTAGTAGGTGACCTAAATACTGTACAGGTTTCTAACTTAGTAGTCAGTCTACATACAGGTATCTATTTTAGTAGGTGATCTACATGCAGTTTTCTACTTAAGTAGGTGATCTACTTGCAGGTTTCTACTTTAGTAGGTGATCTACATGCGGGTTTCTACTTTAGTAGGTGATCTACGTGCAGGTTTCTATCTCACTAGGTAAACTAGACGCTGGTTACTAATTTAGTGGGTGATTTACATGCAAGTTTGCACTTTACTTGGTGATCTATATACCTGTTTCTGCTTTAGTATATGATCTACCAGCAAGTTTCTACATTAGTAAGGGATTTAGATGGAGGTTTCACTTTAGTATGTATCTACATGCTGGTTTTTACTTTAGTAAGTTAATCTACCTTCAGGTTCCTATTTTAGTATCTGATCTACACTCAGGTTGCTACTTTAGAAGGTGATCTACTTGCAGGTTTATACTTTGGTAGGCGTTGACCAGGAGGTTTCTCCTTCAGTGAGATGTACTGCTGGCACTTACCTTTAATTTCACACCTACAGTGGTACCCATAATCATTACCCTCTCTCTCTCTCTCTCTCTCTCTCTCTCTCTCTCTCTCTCTCTCTCTCTCTCTCTCTCTCTCTCTCTCTCTTAGCATTTACTTTTATATTCCTACTCAACCTCATTATTTCATAGATGAATGGCCTCCTGGTCCAAGTGCAGCAGTTCCAGAATAAAAGCTTTTCTTAATGCCAGTAAGGTTAAAACGTTATAATCTAACCTTAGATGCAGAATAGGAACGTATTTCACATATTTTAAGAAATAAAACTTGTTTTTATGAAAAGCATATTTTTCAATTGAATATTTTAGTAATTATAAATAAAAATTACCCATAAGTTATTCATAATTTGATTATTTCCAGAATTATTGATATGAAAAAATTAATGCATTACTGATTACAGCAGTCACGGTGAATCAGTTTCGCTCTTTCAATTTGCTGGTTATTATCTTAACACAGCCCAATCCAGTTATATCTTGAGTATTTTTGGTAAGGCTAGACGCTAGACAGAATTGTTCAGTTAGTCTGCCTTTGTATTATCAACTCATTCCTCACTGCAGCACAGCAGTGACTTTGACCCTTTCTTGGAGAATGTGATTTCTGAGTTTACCTCTCAATGCACCCCTTCTCACCATTGAATGACAACTCCCTCGTCCCCCCTACAGAAGGGATGAAGAGAGACAGAGTATCTACTCAAAACAGGAGCAATAAAAAACCTTAAGACAATGAATAAAGTAAAAAATTTTATTGTTATAATGTAGTGTCTCAGTGATGTCACTGATTAAATACTGATGCCACCCAGATGCGGTCTCTATGACAATGGACCCATGTCCCTTGGTCTCAAATCCCTCAAAACCTTTCAAATGAAAAAAAAAAAATAAAAAAATACCATATTTTTAATGAGATCCATAAAATCGATGCAAAAATATAAATACAAAATCTTTCCACATATCTTAGAAGCCAAACTTCAGAAAAAAACAGATGTAAGTGGTTTGAACCTTGCTAAGTATATGCGGTCATGAATGTAAACTCTGATAATTCATAAAAAGATCTCTAAATATATTATAATGGTAGGGAAAATATGTAAGTTACGAGATTCAGTCTCATAGGACTAGTGACGAGAAAGTCGAGAAAAATTACTATAATATCTCAATTGATGTGTCAACAAAATATTGAGATCAACCTCAAAGTAATCAGACATCTTTTGTGCCTTAAGAGTTTGCCTTCGATGTTAAGTACTCTTGCTGACCTGAGCTATAGTGTAAAAGGAATAAAAGACGGCCATAACTTGCAAAAGGTGGAGAATATTGCCGACCGCTGCTGCTACGTGGTTCAGGAATGTACACTTCTTATTTTTCTATATTAGCAGAGATAAAGATACCTCAAAAACAGTATCACTACAAATCTTCCTAAACTAGTTTCCATTATCATACCGAAGCCGTGGGAAGGAGAGTGGTGAACCATTGGCGTGTGGGAAACAACTCCTGAATGTCAACAAATAAACCTCGAAGAAAACTCAAAGTCAAAATCTCACTTAGAATTCTTAAATGGATAAACAGTTGTTTATACGACCAAAATATCATGAAGTTAAACATCTAATAGTCAGCACACAACCTAAGTTCTTTTTCAGGACTAATAATTGCTAAACAAATTTCAGTGATCTTTTTAAGAAAAAATAAGAAACAGATAAGATATCTTATCTTATTTTCTACAATATATATATATATATATATATATATATATATATATATATATATATATATATATATATATATATATATGTATATATATATATATATATATATATATATATATATATATATATATATATATATATATATATATATATATATATATATATATATATATATATATATATATGTATATATATATATATATATATATATATATATATATATACATATATATATATATATATATATATATATATATATATATATATATATATATATATATATATATATATATATATATATATATATATATATATATATATATATATATATGAAAGATTTCTCGGATAGTTTGTCCACTCGGTTTGTTTATGGAAAAAACTTGACATCCAATAAAATCTACATTCCTTACTAAGCTTATTTTCTTTTCCGTAATGTGCTAACAAATCAGACAATAATTATCCCTCGTAATAATGAATAGTATTACTTTTTTTGCAGCATTTAGTAAGTATAATTGTTTTTATTGCAAAGCAGTGGAAAATAATATATAACATAAAAGATACCTCCTTACAGGAAAAAGAAGGCATAGCTTCTTTTGTCAAAAGTCTCTTACTTTGGGGACTAAATTTGAAGCAATCAAGACTTTATATCATCCATGAAATCACTGTTTGCGAAATGAACAGAACAAATCGCACTATTTTTACAATTCATTTTATGAGTTGAACAACATGCTGGTTTTCAGCGCACTTAAAAATAACCATCAATTGGAAAATTGAAATGACTGACGTGAACACTTTGTTTTCAGTTTTGTATTAAAACTCCCAAAGACTGAAGAGATTTTGGCCATTTTCGTAGGAAAAGTAACAGAATAATGATAATAAAACAATATCCATGCAGACAAATCTAATAAGTGGATCTTGAATTCTTGAACGCAGTCTGTGAATATTGTTGACTGGATTAGTTAGAAAACAAATACAACCTTTGGCATGGCTAGACTGACGTCACTGACCTCGACCTTTTAATTTTTATCTGCGTGCCAGCTGATTTCTTTCTTTAGACTTTGACTCTTGCCACGATAAGAACATAATTCAGTGCTTACGCCTGCTATGGCAGACGATGACGGAGGATCGTCTTCCCCTTTCCCTGACCCCTCATTCTCAGCCTACACCCCCTCACCTAATCCCTCGTTCTCAGATGATCAGTCACTCTGCTATAATGTTTCTCTTGCGTTAGTCCTCATTTCCCTCGTGCGTGCGTGCGTGCGTGCGTGCGTGCGTGCGTGCGTGCGTGCGTGCGTGCGTGCGTGCGTACGTGCGTGCGTGCGTGCACAGATTGCCCGGCCCTTTTTGTCCAGGCGGGGCTCATAGACAATCATTCATAGCCCCCAAGAGGGGCAACCCCGACCCGTGTGGCTGGGGCAGTGTAAGGTTCCGAGCTCCATGAGAAATTCTTACTGTCAGGTCTTGCTCAGCCCCTAGCAAGCCTTATTTATATCACAGTGAGACACCTGTTTCTGGAGAGTCAGTTTGCCGCAGATATCATGACTGGTAACAGCAGGGTGGGGCAAAGGCAGTCATCCCACAGCAATTAGCAGCAGGGGTGGCAGCAAAAGGATCAGGCCCCATAGAGGAGCCAGAATGAGGCAGTTGAGGACTGAGCCTCTTTGCCCACTGACACCTGCATGAGAAGGAGGTAGAAAGTTTTATAACAGTAACACTCAGTGAGTAGAAGGGACTGAGTGAAGAGTGGAAGGTCTTCAATAGAAGTTGAAAGCATAGGGTTCGAAGCCCCAATATTAAGACTTAGTCATCGGCCACTTCAGAGAGCATGCCTCCACTGAGGTATTTGCTCGAGCTCTGCACAAGAGCTCCCAGGGTTCTCAACCAAGGTTGAAAGTGGTCAATAGCTTTTCTTATCATACTAGGGGACAAGCCCCGGTTTTACTAGGCCTAGGGGCCTGTCCTCAAAAAACTGGACCACAGGGGTTTACTTTCTTAACTCATGTACCTGGCAGAGTGTGGTTCCCATGGTTAGGAATAGTGTCAAGTAATGCTTGTTATATGATGGCCCGTTTGTATAATTTCGGGTATTAGGAAGTGTCATAACTATACATGGTTTAATTAAGGCATCAAGGAATGTTGCTAAGGTTGGTGTCTGGCATGCAATCCCCTAAGGAAGAAATGGAGCAATTTTAGGTTGGAGAGAAGGGACTGACAGTACTAAGACCCATAGAGGGGAAGACTCTGGGTGGGGAGTTGGAGGGTATTAGTGGTAGGTTAAAGTTGTGATGCTTTGTCTCCGGCTAGCATAAGATAGAGTTATAGGAAAGAGGAGAACCCAGTAAGAAAGAGGGACTGGGTTGCAGGAGAAAGAAAGCAGCATGAGTGAAAGTGATGTCTCTCATCTATAAATCTCAATCCTCGATCAAGCATTTAAACATATATCTCTTGTAGCTCCATCAAAAACCAAATTGAACAATTATTGTGATATCAGACATGCACATCTCAGTAATAATTCAAAAGAATTGCACAAAGCATTTATGTTGTTAATAGTATTTTTGTCAGGTGAACATGTGGAATAAAAAACAATTCTAATTAATACATAATAAGTGCCATTATATAATAAAAGACAAAAAAAAAATTAGCTTACATCTAATAAAGATTTTTTTCTAATTCCCTTCTTTATCTTCACACTGACGCAAAGAGTAGCTTCGGTTACTTTGTATGTTAGCTCCTATTTTAGTTGTAGAAGGGAGACCCACCATACCCCTAGGCCCTTGGATATGGTATCTAGCTTTCTCCTCTGCTCATACAAGACTTTTGGGGATTTCACCAGTTAGAACTGGAAAAGGAAAGCATACCCTTAAGCACATTTTTCACACCTTGGGGTAGGTATCAATACCAAAGGACACCAATATGACATTTTTCTGCTTCCAACACATATACCTTCCGTTTCGATGTAGCCATTGTACCCAGAAAGTTTAAGTATGGGGACGACACAATTCTCTATGATTCGAGTGTAGAAGAGACCTTCTACCATGTGTATTACTTCCTCGTAGTCTGTGCATATAAAGGCATCACCTTGAAACCAGAAAAATTCAAGCTCTGCAAGAAAGAAGTGGAATTTGACACGTTTGACATCGGTTGGGATTCCTACAAGCCTTCAGAAGATTTTTTTTATCTGCCATCAAAATTTTTTCTATGCACAAAAAGTCCACAATATCTGATATCAGGTCGAGGTATGGTTTTGTCAATCAGCTTGCCCCCTTCCTGACAACAGCACCCATTATGACCCCCTGTAAGGATGAGCACCTTCAGGAAAAGTTCCATCAAGTGCAAGACACCGTCTGCAAGTTGGCCAAGGACGGCCTCACCTACTACGACAAGCTGCGGCGGACTGTTTCAGTCACTGACTGAAGTGAGGAGGGCGTGGGCTTCGTCATCCTCCAACAATATTGCAGTAGTACCTCGTTGAAACCCCCTTCTGTTGTAGAGATGGCAGGAGAATAACGCTTTGTGGCAGTCATTTACTCACGCCCACCGAGTCTGGGTATGCAGCTGTGGAGGGGGAAGCCCTTGCAGTGGCCTGGTGCTTGAAAAAGGCCCGATTATTCTTATTGTGCTGCTCGAACTCAACCATTGTCACGGACCACCGCCCTTTAATCAAATTCGGAGCCAATAGAAGTCTCGGCAATACCACCAACCACAGACTATTTAGATTAAAGGAAAAAACATTATTGTATAATTTCAAAGGTAAATACCTACCTGGCAAGAGAAATCATGCATCTGACTCTCTCTCTCTTGATTGCCTGCTCTACGGACGGCACCAGATGGAAAGGATGCGAGTTTTAACAATGAATTAACGATTGCTATAGTATCAGCAATAATGGAAAACCTACAGGAGCAGTACACCATAGACAAGAAAACTGTTGAAGAGGCTGCTCTGGACGACCGAGCATATCAACTACTAGTCGCTCGAGTGACTGCAAGGGATTGGAACCGGAAGACATTACAAGAAATTGCATGTGTGAGACCCTTCTAGGGCATCAAAGAGCGTCTTTCTATATCCAGGAACCTGGTCACACACTGCTTCTACGATTACTGCATTCGCCTTGTCATTCCCGAAGGGCTTCGTCATCAGATAATCACCAACCTTCATGCTGGACATCAAGGCCTAGACACAATGTTGAGAAGAGCGAGACATTCGGTTTATTGGCCAGGCATCGAAGGAGACCTCCAGCATCCTCGTTCACGGTGTACATCGTCCAACGGTCACTCACCATCATTGCCAGCCGAAGTCATGATAATAACCACAACCCCAGAGTATCCCTTCTAAAAGACTGTCATGGACCAGTTTCAGCTTGGAGAACACATGTATATGGCATATTGTGACCGGCTTACAGACTGGCTAAATATAACCCACTTCCCTAACGGCACCTCGTCTGCAAAGATCATGAGAAAACTTAGGCACTACTTCACTTGATGGGGAGCACCTGAACAATTGTCTACGGACAACAGCACGAACTGGTGAGCAAAGAAATTATGTCCTTCTACACGAGATGGATAGTTGACATACGCTTAACACTGCCCCACTACCTGCAGTCAAATGGGAAAGCCGAGGCCACAGCCAAGTCCGCAAAGAGAATAATTAGAGCATGTATCACTGGGACTAGAAGCTTCGATAACGACAAGGTATCATTGGCAATGCTGCAGTACTTAAACACGCCCTTAAGGGTTATAAATAATTCTCATTCATAATTGGCCACTGGGAAACAGTTATGCGATGGTGTACTGACCACAAAACTCAACTATATGATTAACCACCACTGGATAAAATTCATTAAAAAAAGAGTACTTCCAGTAGCAGAGAAAAATGTGAAGATAATTGAAAGCACCACCGACAGAAGACTAACGCCCTTACAGCAAAGCACGCTCATTAGGGTTCAGAACTGAATGACATAGGCCTGGGACAGGCTTGAAATCATAGTCGAGCAACGACATCGCAGACAGTACATCGTAAGACTAGATGGTAGTGGCCGTCTGTCGATAAGGAACAGAAGACACCTCATCGTTACTGAACTGCCTGTCAGTGAAACAAAAGGAGCCACTCCTACCAAAGACGCAGCGGCTCAGTAGCCTAAGTCTCCTCCATCAGCGCCCGAGGTATGGCCTCCAAGGGAGAGAGAGACCCGTGCCTGGATGAACGATTACGTATAATTATCTCGGCCTTGTTTCTGCAATAATAAAATGAAAATGTTTTATGTTTTGCTTTTACTGCATTTGGACGTGCATTGATTTCATAATGGCAAAATTATATTCTGTAAAAGATTTTATGTTGATGTTGCAACTAAATTTTAGTGAACATCTTGCAATACTGATGTAATTATTGCGCTGCTTGATGTTATGTGAATGCTCTCTCTCTCTCTCTCTCTCTCTCTCTCTCTCTCTCTCTCTCTCTCTCTCTCTCCCCTTTTCAATTATTCCAATGTTACCATTGATTATTACGATTATGATTCAGAATACTTGTCCGATGTTTTTCTTAAGCATATCCTTTGTCATACCTGCTTTTGATATTGTTGTTTATAAGTTTTGAAAATATTACCCTTTTCATAATATTTTGGGAGGGAGTTGTAAGATATGGCTGCATGTAGTGCCTGAGCGCCACCCACATAAGTCACGTCATTTTCTCGTCACGGGTTATCTGTATTTCCTACTGCTATGAATCAGTTGCAATGAAGATACGAAACCATCCAGACCATCGTTTTCTAAATATTTAAATAATTGTACCTCAGTAATCTTTTCTCTTTCAAAAGATATTTCCTCTTCCACTTTATTTATTTCTCTCTTTCTTTTATTTATCTTAAGACCAACCTCCGGTGATATTTCCTGCATTCTGGTAAGCAAGTATTGCAATTTGCAAATGTCAAAATTAATACAGTTTCACTATAGAGCTTGGGTAAGTTTAACAATACACATAATGGAAGCTCCACAGGGTTAACAAAACTTGAATTAAATAGTTATCGGGAATAGTTAAGATTTCTTTACTTTCAAAGATACCAACGTTACAGTGGCGACGATAATAATAATAATAATAATAATAATAATAATAATAATAATAATAATAATAACAATATTAATAAGGATAGGGAAGTGGGGAAAATGGGGAAAGGAAGAGTACCCCTGGATACAATCCACTTTATAGCTCAAATGCGGGTACTCGGGATGGGAAAGATTAACCCTGGATAGGTACGATGGGTCGTTCGCGACCCCGAGCGTCAAAAAAAAACAGGTTTTTCTCACGTGACTCACCCCCGTGACTGAATTTGTGGGTGATCGACCTGCAGGAGGTGTCTCCCCTACACGCTCTAGTAGTGTCCAGATGTGCATTGCTGTAGCTGTACTCCTTCCCCGATTTCTGAGACGCATCGGGGTCGAGCGCGACCGAGTTTACCCTTCTAAGGTAATTTGCATAATTATCAAAGTTATTACGTATTATGAAATTGTCGTAGAATGGTGCAACTTGTATAGGTTATCAGTTGTGGAAAGTCTTGGTGGATTGTTTGGCTACCATGTGCATGATTTTTTTTTTAGTTAAAATGTCGTTCATCACCACGAGGACCATTTTACCGCGAGTGCCCCTTTTTAATTTTTTTTCATTTTTTTGCCAAGTAATTTTTCCGTAAGATATTGCCAAATAGTGTCATAAAACTTTTGCTTGTTTAGTGTTGGAAAGTGTGTCTAGATGATCTGGCTACCCATGCGTGACTTTGTTTTTGTCAGATACGACGTAGTTATTGGTATATTGGGTATTTAACTGCGGTTACCAATTTCTGTTTTTTTTCAATATTTGTAAAAATTACTACGTAGTAAGGAATTGCCGTATATTATTCATTTTTTTTCATGTTTATGTGTTAGAAAGTGTGCCTTGATGGTTGGGCTAACACGTGCATGTCTTTTTTTTTATCTGAGATGCCGTATATTAGAATGTCAGGCATTTTACCGCGAGTGCCCCTTTTTCATTTTTTTTCATTTTTTTGCTAAGTCATTTTTCCGTAAGATATTGCCAAATAGTGTCGTAAAACTTTTGCTTTTTTAGTGTTGGAAAGTGTGTCTAGATGATCTGGCTACCCATGCGTGATTTTGTTTTTGTCAGATCCGACGTAGTTATTGGTATATTGGGTATTTAACTGCGGTTGCCAATTTCTGTTTTTTTTCAATATTTGTAAAAATTTACTACGTAGTAAGGAATTGCCGTATATTATTCATTTTTTTTTTCATGTTTATGTGTTAGAAAGTGTGCCTTGATGGTTGGGCTAACACGTGCATGTCTTTTTTTTTATCTGAGATGCCGTATATTAGAATGTTGGGCATTTTTCCGCGAGTGCCCCTTTTTATTTGTTTTGCATTTTTTTGCTTAGTCATGTTACCGTAAGGAATTGGAAAGTAGTGTCGCAAAACTTATATTTCTATAGTGTTGGAAAGTGTTTCTAGATGATCTGGCTACCCATGCCTATTTTTTTTTTAGCCAGATATGGCGTATATATAAGTATGTGTTCGATTTTCCTGTGATTGCCATTTTTTCGTTTTTTCCCATTTCTTTCAAAATTACTACGTACTAAGGAACTATCACAGAGTAATGATTCATTTATATGTTTATTTGTCGGAAAATGTGCCTTGATGGTTTGCCTAGCACGTGGCTGAAATTTTTTTTTTTTCTGAAATGTCGTATATTAGAATGGCCATTTTTCCACGAGTGCCCCTTTTTATTTGTTTTGCATTTTTTTGCTCAGTCATGTTACCGTAAGGAATTAGCAAGTAGTGTCGCAAAACTTATAATTTTATAGTGTTGGAAAGTGTTTCTAGATGATCTGGCTACCCATGCCTATCTTTTTTTTTTTAGCCAGATATGGCATATATATAGGTATGTGTTCGATTTTCCTGTGATTGCCATTTTTTCGTTTTTTCCCATTTCTTTCAAAATTACTACGTACTAAGGAACTATCACAGAGTAATGATTCATTTAGATGTTTATTTGTCGGAAAATGTGCCTTGATGGTTTGCCTAGTACGTGGCTGAAATTTTTTTTTCTGAAATGCCGTATATTAGAATGTTAGCCATTTTTCCGCGAGTGCCCCTTTTTATTTGTTTTGCATTTTTTTGCTTAGTCATGTTACCGTAAGGAATTGGCAAGTAGTGTCGCAAAACTTATATTTTTATAGTGTTGGAAAGTGTTTCTAGATGATCTGGCTACCCATGCCTATCTTTTTTTTAGCCAGATATGGCGTATATATAGGTATGTGTTCGATTTTCCTGTGATTGCCATTTTTTCGTTTTTTCTCAATTCTTTCAAAATTGCTACGTACTAAGGAACTATCACAGAGTAATGATTCCTCTAGATGTTTATTTGTCGGAAAATTTTGTTTACTTCTTTTTTGATTGAATATCATCAAATTTTTTTAGCTAAAATATTATATTTTACATTTTTTTTTCGATTTTATTTCCCTTCAAAAACATTTTTTTGGGTCAGAATTTTAATTTTATATTCGTAAAATAATCGACAATTATCCAGCAACCCACCATACAATTTTTATGCATATCCAATAATAATTAGATTAGTAAATAACACCTTGAAATTGACATACCCTTCCTACATTTCAAGTGGAAGATTAGGGAGTCTAAGTCAGTGTGGTTGGCGGCCATTTTGTGGACATATCCGAAGCGTAAGTTGCCCTATCTATATATATTCTTGTTCCCTATAGAAGTTGTGATATTTTGGTATATTTTTACCTGCATAAATATCATATTATATATTAAATATATGTATTTTTTTACGAAATTTCTAAGTACTCAAAAAATTACCTTTAGATATGGCCCCTGATATAAATGTAATTTACAAAATAATGAAGATTTTTTTACATATTTCTATTTTAGGATAACATATGTTTATTCCCTAAAAAAATTAGCTACTTCCTATTTCATTTGGGTACCTAAAAAAATTCATGAAATTTGGACAAATTATTTTGGCCAAAAAAAGTTACCCTTTTTTTCTCATTTCAGATCTTCACCTCCATGGGTCTGACTTCATCCAAAATACATCAAGATGTGTCCTAAACATTCAAGAATCAATTCCTAAAAGGATTTGTGTATATATGCATAAACTTTTTTTTTATGAATTTTTATGTCAGGTCTTTTTTTTTTCTACTTAATTTTTAAAAATATTTATAATAAATAGTTTTTCTGCAGATGAGTAGTATTTATCTTTACAGTTGTTTTAAGCATTCATTGAAGTTTTTTTTGGCAAAAGAAAAAAGGAGGTTACTGCAAAAACTGATTTTTCAAGAATTTTTTTTGGCGTCGGGGTCGTTCGCGTCCGAGTATACCCTTAAAGGGGTGTCCGAGGAGCGTACCTATCCAGGGTTAAGGAAATAGGGAGAAAGAGAAGTACAAAAGAAGAATAAAAGAGAGGGGCAGACCCTCTTGCAATATTAGAGAATTGGTATTATTATTGATAATACAATAGAATGAAGTTACAGAGATTTCCTTTATGAAATTGGTGACTTACTTAGCGAAACAATTTTATTTATGCTAATATTCACCAATCGTATAGATTTTTTTTATAAAAAAAAGGTCAGGTAAACTGAAAAATAGTAATAAAGGATTCAATAGTCATATTATACCTTAGAAATGAAGTGACTGCTTTTCATGAAATATCTCCTATTAAAGAATTTTGTAATTACATATAAATGTTTTTTATATGTTCTTGATAACCAAATATTATAAACTGTGTATTATCTTCAAAATGGAAAATTAGAATTTCCTAGGAAAAAATACTTTTTCCTATAGAAAAAATGACGCTCTCTTAGAAAATAACACTCGTTCCCTTCGCAAATGAATAGTTTCAGAAATATATATATATATATATATATATATATATATATATATATATATATATATATATATATATATATATATATATATATATATATATGCATATATATATATATATATATATATATATATATATATATATATATATATATATATATATATATATATATATATATATATATATATATACATATATAAATATATATATATATATATATATATATATATATATATATATATATATATATATATATATATATACATATGTATATATATATATGTATATATATATATATATATATATATATATATATATATATATATATATATATATATATTTCAAATAAGCCATATATATTAATACATTAAAGTCTGGATTCTCTTAACGACCTTGGGATCAGGGTCGTTAAGAGAATCCAGACTTTAATGTATTATTATATATGGCTTATTTGATTTCCTTGGGCTCTGATCCCAAGGTCGTTAAGAGAATCCAGACTTTAATGTATTAATATATATGGCTTATTTGAAATATGGTAGAAACACGTTTAAATGTGCAAAAAAATTATCATATACATATATATATATATATATATATATATATATATATATATATATATATATATATATATATATATATATATATATATATATATATATATATATATATACATATATATATACATACATATATATATATATATATATATATATATATATATATATATATATATATACATATATGTATATATATATATATATATATATATATATATATATATATATATATATATATATATATATATATATATATATATAACAAACGATGGTTATAGAACTGATTGTAGATTGCGGAGATCAATTGCCTACTGCTCATCCGATGAGGAGGGGATGAAACGCTTTCTTCCGAAACCATTTTATTATGAGCCAACTATATGTATGTCCGTTAGCACACACTTGCACTATGAGGAACTCTAGCTTCTAAGCTTTCACCAAAGGTCTATTGCTTCTCAAATGACAGACACGGATTTTAGCATTTGACTTAAAAAACAAGAATGTAGATGTGGCAACATGTATGCCACGTTTCTCAAAATATTGTACCAAGAAGTTGTTTGAAATATTGATAATGCACACCTGTATTCATATACATTTTTCTTAAGAATGGAAGTTTGGCAATCCACATACATGAATTTCTCCTGACCAAACACTCACGATAGTCTGATTTGAGTATAGCATAGAGACAGACCAGGCGTCAGTGCATGCACAGGAAATGGGAATTCCCTTCCCAATTGTTTAGATTTGTAGCCACCTTTGTCATACTGTAATTAAGTGTATTTATGTGTATATTAGGCTGCAAATTAATATTATCAAATAACCTGATGGGTTTCTTGGCCATAGCTCACTTCACTTTTGATTTAACATTATTTCACTGTTGTTGTCTGGCAAGGGTAGTTGGTTTTGCCTCTCACGGCTGCTGTGTGAGCGAGTATTTTGATTTGTTTTACTCACATCTTAAAAAAAAGATTGAAAGTACACGACTGATGAAATAGAGCAAAGTGATGTTCAGGAAATCACACCACCAAGGCATGCAACTCTCAACAAATAAAGTCAATAAATTCTAGTGAGTTGACCATATTATTTAACTATATAGTGAATCAAGACATTTCAAAGCTTATGATCTGGAATTGAGGAGATTAGCAGAAAAGACGACCATGGGTACTATGGATGTTATGAATTGTGTCTAAGGAAATATTCAGTCTGTTGGAAACTAAACATTTCGGATTGATAAATGAAAAATATTTTGACATATTAGCATTATGTGAAACATGGCTCAAGGACTTTGACAAGGTTAAGAAATAAGCTTTGTAAACAAAACGGGATTATGAAAAATAAAATACCACTTTCTATAGAATAAGTAAACTATCCAATGAAATAGTTCTACCTGTATTAACATATGAGTAAAAAACTTGGAGCCTTGCTGAAGTCTACTACACGAACTAGTTAAACTCAAAGAGCTATAGAAAGACTAATGAAAGGGATAGCCTAACACTAAGAGACAGTAAAAGAGCAACATGGATACTAAGAGAATAAACTAAAGTAGAGGGTATTCAAACAACAAGAAAAATAAATGGACATGGAGAGGACCTATAATGAGATTGGAAAAGCGGAAGCAAGGGAAGGAAGAGGAAACAATGGATTAGCGAACAAAGAAAGGTTGTTGGCCTTTTTTACTTCAGTTTATAAATTTTTAAAGGATAATATGGCTTTAAGTGAGTAAGGAACAAGGTTTAAACTTTTAAGGGGATTACCTTAGTTTGAGATAATTTTCATTGTTTCGAGGTAATTTCGGTTTAACTAGCTTAAAATTTAAGAAAAAAATTATTTTCTTTTCAGATTAATCAGGTTAAAAAATATAACGCATAGCATTCAAGGTAAAGGCCACACGACACATGCATGAATGTCAGCTCTGGTAAGGTAGCACGTATGTTGTTTGGGTATGTGTCACATAAGGGTGCTAAAGT
This sequence comes from Palaemon carinicauda, assembly GCF_036898095.1. Taxonomy (NCBI): domain Eukaryota; kingdom Metazoa; phylum Arthropoda; class Malacostraca; order Decapoda; family Palaemonidae; genus Palaemon; species Palaemon carinicauda. The sequence goes on from NC_090767.1 coordinate 31,017,489, forward strand.
GATGCAGTACTAAGTATTGTTAGGAGCAGAACTTAATTTGTACTCCACAAAAAGTGTATATGTAAATATACGTTATTGAATGTATTCTGATGATGATGTAGACTGCCATGCCTATAGCATGACACGGGCTCTTGTCGCTTGACAGCTCGTAAAAATGAATCTTGGGAAAGTGAAGGACCCATTACAAAGATATATTTAAATACTAGAAAAAGAATCATGATTACTTCACATGCGGAATTTCTTCTCATATATAATTATTAAAACATTAAGCAGGTATTATTTCAGATATGTTTTCATTACACATTATGAAAAAATTTATATGTATGACAGATTAAATAAATACTGCATAAACAACTACAATATATTACATCAATCTTGAAGGCACACACTGTCATTTTATTTTGGTACTCGGCCTCTTTTATCTAATGTTATATACTTTATATATGGAAGATTTATTTTAAGGTTGATATTGTTCCTAAAATGTTATTTTAATTGTTTATTTCCTCTCTCAATAATGGTAGATTGAGATCCTCTATCACTTCCAAAGAGGCTACGACCAGAGCTTCTCTCGGTAATGGGAGACAGGGGATCCTCTAACAGTTTTAATAATATTATTATTATTATTATTATTACTTTTATTATGATTATTGTTATAACTACTGATGAATATATCCATAAAAACTCTAGTTCCATAAACTTTTTACTTATAGTACAAAGTAGTGAGATTTTAAAGGCTATAAAAAGAATAATTGCATACTTTGATATCTATATGTTGAATGCTTTTAAACTATAAGTTACACTTGGAAAGTTAACTGTTTTTTTTTTTATTTGTTAAAAGCAGCCAAGCAAGATGAATTAGCAGTAATTAAGATAATGCATGATGATATGTTTCATCATTATGCCAGATGCAGTTTCCTCTTTAAGAGGTTTTTTTATTGGTTTCCTGGGAGGGAATAATTTGTCTCAGGTTGGTCAAGTCATCCAACTGAAACCGATCTTTTAATAATCTAGATTATTCTGTTCAATAATTGAGATAAGGTTTGGAAAAATATGAATGTTTTCAGTAAACCCCACAAGGTGTACTGTAAGCATTACTAAACTTTTGTTTTAGATTTAGAACTAATTTCGCTGGTTACGTCAGTGTTAAAGTTCCGTTCCCTACACAGCTAACATTATTCAAAATAAGATTCATAAAGCTCCACAGATGAAAATATGAGGTGTTCCTGATGTGATTTGAATGCTGTTAGTTATGGTATTTTTCTGAAACTATTTTTCAACTTGTAAAGACGTTTAAAACACAAGTAATTGCATATGAAAAACCACATTTCACAAGGAAATCAAACGCAAAAACAACTCCTAGAATGCCAGCATTACTGTATATGGTGTTGGTTTTCAAAACTGAATAACCCCTTCTAACATACTTGGAATAATAATGATCTCACCCCCTCATTGTAAGGCCTTATTCACATCATCTTCTGTACCTTCTAAACTAATATACCCCTAAAAATCTCTCCGCAGGGACCTTAGGGAGTAAAGGGTTGTACAACCCCACGTGCATCCTTTTTTTTTATCATTCAAAGGCCTTACACCCCCAACTTTCAAACTACCACTATCCGAGAATTGATGGCCCTCTACTACTACCACCATCATCCTTACCCTGTCCACAACTTTCTCTACCACTAAAAACCTTTCAAATTTCCATTAATGTGATTACCTACCTTACATTTTTACAGGTTACCTGGGATAGGACACAGGCTTTTCCCTTGGTCGGCCCGACCAAGGGAAAAGCTTGTGCCAATAACAAGAGTTGGCTATAATACTCCAACAACAACAACAACAACAACAACATGTAGTTATTAGTTACGAGTATTTCTATCCCAGTGTCCTCGCCAACTCTTCTTCTGGTTGGATGGATAAAAGCAGAGACTTCTTATTAAAATCTGTTTAATGTTTGAAGCTTACATTACTTCTCTACTCTGTGACTTGTCTAACAACTTGTGACTCTCGAGTGAGAGTATGTAAACAAAACTTGCACACATACATACAGTACATACAAAACAAAAAAGACCATCGCTCAATACAAAAGTACGAAGAATCACATCCTAATTTTAGGACAACTAATTAATGATTGAATCCTTCATAACAAATGCTACTAAACTTTTGAATTATGTTGAAACAAGTTCTATCAATGCAATACTGTGCAACCTTACTCTTGATACCCGTTGAGAATACAGTATTAAAGTACAAAATAAATAACAAATACACCCTGGTAATGATTTTGGCGATGAAGTTCATAAACCTTAAGGCTAGAAAAAAGCTTCATCATCTGTCCAGAGACATAAAACTCCACACATGACTAATTAATTTGGTCATTACTAAAGACATCTCACTCTCAAGAACTATTTTAGGGATCCCAGTGAAATGCTGAACAGGAATTCACGTTAATCTAGACAATATTGACGAAGGCAATGGATTGGAGCAGGTATGTATCATAAGGAAGTTATGATATGAATCTTCACATTCAAACCAAAAGAAAAAAAATCATATACTGTAAGTTCATTAACTCTTCACTATCTCGGGTATAACTGTCCCGTTCCAAGATGATTATATCACCAACATATAAACACTCAAATAAAATGAGATTTGAATTTTAGAGAATTCAATCTATAAGTTTTCAGAGGTTCGGTTCGTTTGTCAAAGTAACCCAAAGTGGACAAAAGGTTGAAATGGACGACTTGCCCAACCACGGCTTCGCTTTTCTCTTATCACGAGGACCAAAAGTTAAGGAAAAAGAATATAAAGATAATTGAGATTACCGACTACCTCGTGAAAAACATTAAGAAAAATCAAGATTGAAGACTGAATATGTGAGATAGTACATCGTAAATAGAAAAAATTAAGATAATCCTTGAAGTCCCATTGCTCTGTTAGTTGCTCTACAATTTTGAAGTATTCCAAATACTTCTTGATGATAAAAAAAACAGTTAAAAATAAAAATCCAATTACATAAACCTTCCCTCCCCCCCAAAAAAAAATCTTAATAGAATATGATTGTAAATTTTTTATATCATATCAAATTTGAAAAAAAAATATATTCATTATTTTTGTCATTAGCTTAAATCAAAAGAAACAAATGAGATAATGTTCATACTTTTATCAGTAGAATCAGTTTCCAAAAATTTCCAATATTGATATGACAAACTATAATAATTTTTATTATCTGAGTTCCAACTGCATTGGACCAGAAAGACTTAGAAATGTCGAACCCGAAGCCCACCGTAAACAAACAGAATCTTAGCCATAAATTACTCATATATTTTGAGAAGATATACCGTTTTACACAAAAAAATTAAGCGTAAGTTTAACAAAACACATAATTTGTAATTTTAAGGGAAATATATCATGGAGCATATCAACAATACATAAGACTATTCTAGTTATCTCTCGAACATTACATATCATATGAAAAAGTATATGAGCCTTCAACAAAATATTTAAATAACAATACCTCTTCCATTAGTGTGGTTATTAATACAAAAGCATACGATAGCATAATTCTACTCTTGAGGATTCTTTATTCAATGAATCTGAGTAGGAACTAATTTTCCTTTTCTCCCTTTTCCTTATTTCTTCCCTCCGACTATAAACTGGATTGTATCCAGGGGTACTCCTCTTTTCCCCCTTCCCTATCCTTATCCTTCGGCTTCGGGCGCAATATTTTTATCATATATAGAACACCGTTTTCCATATTTTTTGGAAAGGATGAGTGACAACACACCGCTTGAAAATATCCTTCTATTACTTTCTGAGTCCCAACTACATTGAACTGGATATGCTGAGAAAGACAGTAGCATAAATGTTGAACTAACCCGCAGCTCATGTCTTGCGTAAGTTGGGGTAATCATAGCAGAACCTTATCCTTGAACTACTCTTATATTTTGACAATATATAGCATGATCCCAGAGTTTTACACAAAAGATATAGCCTGAGTACAAAAATACGCAAAATGTCTAATGTTAGGGGAAATATATCTTGAAGCATATTATCAATACATAAAACTATTCTAGTTATCACTAAAACATTATATCTCATACAAAAAAGTATTTGAACTTACAAAATAAATATTATAGTACCAATAACTATTTCTTTAGAGTGGTTTTTAATACAAAAGTATACGATAGGATGATTTTACTCAGGAGAATTTCTATTTCGATGAATCTGAGTGGGAACAAACTTTTCTTCTCTACAATATACAACAAAGAATTAGCTGAAGGGAATAGGAGCACTATATAATCACTGAAGGGCACAACACCCTAACAATAACATTGGTGATAAAGTTCATAAACTTCACTCTAGGAAAAAGCTTTATCTTCCGTCTAGAGACCTCAAATACTCCACATATGAATAAATAAATAAACAGCTTAAACTTACTGTCCTGGGCGGGGATTGATATGCCTACGTGCCAATGCAAGACAAACATGTTACAACTCTACAAGCCAGTAGGCAGTGTAATCCTGGAAGTCCCATTACTTTGTAAATTTAATAGCTTTCGTGACATTCTTCATAGCATATATATTTTTTTTGAAACATTATGTAATTCTGAAATGTTCAAAATATATCGTGATGACAAAAAAATAGTTAAAATTAAAATTTAATGATATGAACTTAGTAAATAAATATTGGTTTTATAATGACATATAGAGAAATTTTTTTTTTACATCCTATTAATTCTAATATTGGAACCAACTGCAATAGTGTTTGCGTTTTTATAAGTTTAATCAGTTCCTATCATGATAAACTATGGTGTGCTAAACCAAGAGCCTGTCTCAAGGAAAAGGCTGGACAATCTAACAAGCTTGCAAGCGAGCCAGCCTATAACCAAATAAATTCATAAAAGATATTCGTCATGTGGATGAACTTTTAGAGATGGTGAGTGATAAGTTGAATCTTGTAATGGTTTATTTCTAAGATTCTGAGTTTTTTTCGTAATTATATGATTTCAACTTTATCGCCTGGCAGCAGCGCATGGCAACGTTGGTCTTTCCCTTACCATAATGTAAACAAACCTGCCCCATATGTCGTGACAAAACTACAAGGTGTTATTCTGTCATCCGTACCTTGCAGCAGTGAAATACATCTTGTAAAAGATGAGAAATGTTTCAAAGAATAACATTGTTACTACACTGAGCACTACGAAAGTACTATGATGCATCGAGGTAAACAAAAATTTTGTGATTGTGTAACTTACTTGTCCAAGGCCTGTCCTTTCATTCGCTGGCTCAACCACCTTCTTCCACGTGGTGCAATCCTTTCCAACTAGCTGCTCTCTCTCCCTTATCCTTTATTCTCACCACTATGTCTACCAACGTCATTTACTCACTCTGCTCTTCTATAACTAAGCTATCACCCCAATTTACTACTCATACACTTCTCCCTGTATCACTGTAAAGTTTTAATTCGTCTTTACTCGTGTGCACTGCACTCTTCCATCTATCAATCCTTTCGCCATACCTCCTTCCCTCCTGTCTCTGCGCAGGCACAATGGTTCTTTTCTCTGTTAACTGTCTCCCAATCCCAATGCAGTTTTTAGTTCACAACCACACTCCCCTATGATTGAACTCATTCACTGTCTATACACTTTCGTATGCGCCACAATACATGCAGACCTTCGGGGATCCTCATGCTGATCATTTCCTAATACCTGTTGTATTTCCTTCGCTACTGTTTCATGAACATCATATTGTATTGTTGGTAGGAGTGGATCCACAAACCAATCACAATCATCATCTTCATGGTCATTATACTCGCTAGGTACTACATATGTACAAATCCGTGATCTTAGGTCTCGTACATGCCGCAGTAATCCATCCACCTCTACTGCTTGAGGTAAAAGAACGACCGTAACTTTCCCTTTTCCAAACTGTGTTTCACGGTGTTCACTTGATTTTATATGCTCTTGTGGCAGCCTGTTGCTCTCGTACCGTGTCACCGACACCACGCAGCCTCACAACATATCGATAGAGCACATTTGCAGGAGCAGTCTCTTACTCACAGTCATCTTGTGGTTTGATATTATAGAGATACATAGTCGCGCCTATTGAACGCAATTTCCTCAAATCTATCACATTTACTGTCTTATGACATCTATCTGTCACACAATTACCTAATGTTACATAAGCACACCTGAACCTCACATTTACATCCCACTTATCAGTGAACATTAGAAACTTAGTGCTTTTAAAGGCTATGTCATTATCTGTCAGAATTTCTTTCAGGGCTCCACGTTCAAAGAAGATATTTTCTTGTTGCTCCATCACAACTTGCTAGTTTGCATTCGCATCCGGCGCCATATAGCAAACTGTGATGGACCAAAATCTATGACTACCAGGTAATGCTGCCCACGATAGTGTGCTATATCCATACCTAGCCGCTGCTATACTTGACGTACACCCTAGCTTCCATTACTTCACTGCACTGTTGCAGGGTAAATGGACTTACACACTTCGCAACCTTTTACCACATCATGAACTTGTCGACGGCTACCTGTTGCATCCTGTGTCTGTGCAGAATACCGAGTTCATTGCACCCCCGTGTGTCTTACCTCATGCTACACCCATCTTACCAAATTGTACACTGTATCTCTCACAGCAGCACATATCAATGGCATCGCATATCACTTTCTCAATCATCTCTCTGGTTCTTGAGTCAACCAGTAAGCCTTGTTCTTATGAGAAGGGAAAAGTGATATGAATACTTGTAACCTGTTCTCCTCTACTATAGCAGTCACTATTTTAACCCTTCGCTGAATTGATATATCATTAGCTGCATTTAATTTTAATTGGCTCTTTCCTGTCAATCCCTGTGATATCCACCGATGCACAGTTGCAGAGTCCCTTTTTTTCCTGCTTCTTTCACTTCCCATGCTACCAAAAGTTTCATTCCTTTTAATAATGCATCATACTCTCCAATATTAATATGCCCGGCTTCATCCTTCCTGAGCCAGCATACATCCTCTACCAAATATCTATTGATCTCTACCACAGCGCCCAAGGCCAATGAACTCGCATCAACCCAGAGTGTCACAGACCTTTTACCAAAATCACTTCTACTGCTTGCAGGATCACTTGTCCTCACAGCAGCAATTGTATCGTTCACTGTATCACCCCATTTCCCAATCGCAGCCATCCACACACAAAACGGAAAACACATCACCACGTGTCAATTGGTCCGGTACCTCTGACATATTACATTTCATGCTTCACTGCAACTTGCCCTTCTCTCCCTACACCTGCAGTCCAAATGCTCGCGTGCATTTCTGCATGTGTCCAAGCTGCTTAGATAACAGCCCATATTTATCCAAATGAATAATTACATATATCACTACTTCCGTATCTTCACGAACTGTTACATCATCTACATATGCGTACGTAGTACCATCACACACTACTGCATTTTGTTCCAACACTTTATTAATCATTGCTTTAATCACCAGTGAGACAACATTTAAGGCAAATCCAAACCTTGTTGGGCAATACATATTACCTCCAAATATATCTCATATTTGCAAATAAAACTTGGCAAGATCAATCAATGTTACATTGACAGCCATTTTTCGCCATTCACGTAGCTTGTCTGAGCATACATATTTATCTCCTGTACGGACGTCAATGTAAGTATTGACCTCAAAAAAGTTCATCACCAGCTTCACCTTATCCTAACTAGTCTGGATAACTGCCATCAACGGAATTAAGCCTTTGGCAGGGCCTTTCTTACCCTTATCATTCGGCTGCAGTCAGCCACGCTGTATCCACTCCTGCAACTCTTTATCATATCTTTGTTTTGCCTCAGGTGGGACTGCGTATTCACACCTCATATTCTTCAGGACTACTAGCTCTTGCTCGTTTCTTCATTTCCACGCTATCGTCCAAGACTTAGCCAAAGAATCAAAAGTAACTCAGTAAACCCTAAACATTGTTCCCTACAAGAAAATGCTGTATTGCTCCTATTATCATAAATTTTTATAATTATCACATTTCAATGTAAAAGAAGTTATGTATAATGGCATCTTTATAACTCACACGAGTCACAAATGATGTATTATACCCTTTGCTATTCAGTCCTACCAAAAACCTGAGAGTATATGTCTGATTTTGATCTCTGACATTCAATGGATTTTACGCTTGTTTTTTACGTTTCAGGCAAGAATTTTATCATTTCCAAGAGGAAAAGACAATTTCAACATCTTGCTAACATAAGGAAGAAAAAAATTTGTTCTATTAAGAGTTCAGAAGAGGGAAATATCTGTCGTGCAGAGAGAGAGCGTTCTGTGGAAGGAGAAGGGACTGCCTTTCCTAACACGAGCAAAAGAAGCATCAAATTAGGCCAAAGGATCTCTGTTTATGAGTAAATTATGATATATACCATTGTTTTCATTTATCTATAGCCAAAAAGGGACATAAAACTCATAATAATCATGATTAATTAATATTGCCCTTGTAAAAATACAAAGAAAAGCTTTGAACGCCCTGACATTCACTAATTTTTACGTTATTGGAGGTCTATATGAGGTCTATATAGGATAGTAATCACAGATCTTAGTAATAATTATCAAGGGATGGGATAGAATTTGAAAAAAGAATAATTTTCAGGATAAATCGGCCTGGTGTCGCGAAACCGGAGGTCAGAGGCAAAAATTCTATGCAGTTTGGAGATGTCCTAAATCTCCTTATTAAGTGGTATGAATGACAAAGTCCTGTCATAAAAATCGACATTAGCCAGCAGGCCCTCTTATCAGAGTAGATTATTCATAAGGATCCTGGGATGTCGATGATTATCCTTACTTTCCAGGATGCTGATATACCTTTCCACATGTTTAATGAAAATGGAAGAATTAGAGTTCGACCTTTCAAATAGAAGCCCCTAAAATGTTTCAAGTATTCCATATTTATACACACTTCTAATGTTTGCAGAAATAAAAAAAAAAATGTGTAGCCTCTGTTCCAGACCTTTCTATGGAGAGTATAAACTTGAGGCTAGCGGTTTTAACAGTAACTGAAACCATAAATCCAATGATAGGTTCTGCGAGATTTATAAGTTGGAAGAAGCCGCCCTCAACAAATCTTGAGTAGAACACATAACTGTGGGACATGCCACAAGACCCCTGAATAAACCAAACAGCTATGCAAAGGCAATATATTAAAGAGAATATATACTACAGGAGGCATCAAACCCACGTAGTGCTGCCACTAATTTCAAGAAAAGAAATACATCATCTAATGACAGAAAGGTTTTGCATGACAAGGTAAGCATATTGCCTTCTAAGGCTTTGTCTTGGTGTATTAAAACTGGGGCATTAACCCATTTCTGTACAACCTTCATCCCCCAATAGTAATAACATCTCTCAGGCCATATTCTTACCTGATTTGATGGAGATTCCACATGAAACCAAGTTACCAGGTGCACCTGTAGTGGGGAAGGTCCAAAAACCTTATAACTCACCACCTACTAATTGGAAAACAGAGAGACCTCCATCTCTCTCACCCCTACCATAAGAAATATTAGAGTTATGATATCAAATAAATATGATCTTATGCCTGTTGATGTTTTTGATCAACCAGAAAACAGTTTAATTAAATCAGAAAGAGAAGTTGAGGTACACCATCCGCATCACAAATAGATAAAAAGGACAAAAATAAAATCATAAACCCAAAACCCAATTTATCAAGACCCTTTCTAATAAAACCATCAAGAAAGAGCGTTAGATCAAAAATTGCTAATGGCATGCCATCATCTTAGAGTTCTTCCAAAAAATGAACCATAGTTTTTTTCCTTCAATTTGCAATGAAATTGTCAGGGTTTATGGGCCAATATGAAAAACTCAAACTCTTATTTCGTGAGCATTCCCCCATCATTGTATGTCTACAGGAGAGCAATCTTGACATATTAGCTATAGGACCCCATATGATCACCGAGTAGGGAGCCAAGTTATTCCACATATATCTTTGTTTATTCCTAAACCTCTGCAGGCAGTGGTTGTACAAATTGATATAGGGAAAAAATAAACAATCTACTCTCTGTACCTGCCTCCAAATGATAAGACATCGTATGATAATTTAGTAGAAGTGATTCAATAGCTCCCTCAACCTTTTCTTTTACTTGGAGATTTGAATGGCTGACATCCCTTGTCGGGTGATGTTTTAGCAAACAGCTAGGACAACATTAAGTCATCAATTGTGGAAAACAATGATGTCAGACTCCTTTATACAGGAGAGCCCATACATCCCATGTTCAGACAGGGACTTTGTCATGCATTGACTTTTCAATTGCAAGCTCTAACTAGCTTCTTGATTTTGATTGGTGAGCATTAGATGATTGTCATACTAGTGATCATGCACCAATCATTATAAACACCAACAAAGATTGCCACGTTGAAATCTTAACAAGGCAGACTAAGTTAAATTTTGTGAGTTAAGTGAAATCGAGGGGAGTGCGGATCAGTTTGTAATCATTGATGATGCCAGAGACTTATTGAATGGAACGCTCCATACAGCAGGAATAAATTTGATTCCCTAAACCACAAGATTATTCAAACGACGACCAGTCCCATGGTGGTCTTCCAAATTAACTGACTTCCACATAGCTACCAGCAAATCATTGACCAGGTTGCGTAGATGCCGTATGTAGGAAAATTTCATAAATGCTTCGTTGTTCTGTAAATAAAAAAATCTTTTAGCTATTATTCCGTAAATAATGGAGCCTAACATTAGTAGGTCATGTTAAAGGGAAGGGGTTGCAGGCACAGGTTAATCATGTCACAGCAATTTAAATTTAAATTCAAATTGCGGGTTCTAAGGATAGTTATCTCTTTCATACATTAATCATCTAATAGATTTTAAAAATCCTTTAATATTGTCATAACAATTTCTTATTAATCATTATATTCAGACAAAAAACATCTATTCTGACAATAAATAAATCCAGCCTAAAAAAATTGCTGGTTCTATAAGGAACTTCTCTTTTTCTGTACTCAAATGAGTTCGCCTATCCTACGAAAACACTTTAAAGTATAATTGTGATGAATAGAAAGTCACAGGCGATATCACTCATTTAAAAATACACGGAATATGTGAATAGGAAATCTCCCTATGTTCTTTCACTCCTTTAATTCATTGATTTATAAGAATGACTAAGAAATCCAATTGAAATTGTTGACAAATTTTGGATAATTCTTTTAGAGATGATTTGAATTTATTGATTATTGCAGTCATGTTATTGAAGAGAGTAAGTTAAAGGGCTTCCTTTCCTTAGGGTTTCGAAGGTGAAGATCCTCATTCTGAATTAAAATCGGAAGGCAGAATTTAGAGTAAATAAGTTAATTTTTACACTGCTGCTTCTTTTCCCCTTTTAGCGGCATTGTCCGTAGATTAATCACCCGTCCAGCATCTTACAACGGTTTCTAGGACGAAGACAGAAAAGCCCCTGATTGTGGGGCGGCTTTTCGGTACTGCCAGATTCCAAAGGGGAAATTCAAAGATTTCATGTGGACTTAACTCTCTGGACAGGACACTAGTGTCAAAGGTTACAAACTGCAACATCCGATGTATCTTCTCTGATGGTGTGGTTGCACTCATGTTCCCGTGGTCAGATCTGTCTTCCTTGCCTGTTGTAGAGAGGAGGTTTTTCGTGGAACCCGTTACCAACATATAATTCTAAGATCTTTCACACACCTCGGCTTATATTTTTGAGCGTTGGACTTTGCTACTTTTTATGCGAGGTTGTAACCAGTTTGACACCATAAATGGAATACGTATTCAATTGAATATACACTTGCTGTCTCTACAGTCTTTTCATTTCCGTTATCAAAAAAAATATATAATGAAATTGATAATGTCATCTAAAACAATAGAAATAATAGGTCTGGCTTTAATTACACCATCATAAGATTTTACCACTAGTTGTGACTAGTCTATTTTCTCATAATACAGTTATCATTTATTGTAATTTACTTTTGAAGGCAATTATTGAAGGAGCACTGACTACATTCTTAGTGAGATCATTCCAGGGATTTACAACACGTATACTAAACCTATTTGATCTTCTGACACTCAAAACATGTTCTCTTTTCTTTAATTTGTAGGTGTTTGTTCATGTGTTGTTGGTATTAAATTCAAAACAATCAATCATATTTAGTCTCAAACCCATGGATGATCTTACATACATAGATCAGGTCTCCTTGAAGTCTTCGTTGCTGGAGTGATGTAATTTATAGTCTCCTGCATCTTGTCTCATAAGGCAAACCAGTTTATTAAGGACAAAATTTAGTTATTCTCCTTTGGACTCCTTTCAACTTTATCAATGGCTTTTTTTAAGTATGGTGAACAACCCTAGGCAGCATACTCAAGGTGTGGACGGACCAAAGAACAGGATAATTTGTGACACTTTCTAATATCCATGTGGGTGAAATTCCTAGGCCTACTCTATTAGCTTTAGCCTCTATGCTTCCAATATGTTGGAAAGGATTTAAATCCCTTGCAATGAGAATTTCCAGGTCTCTTTCACTTCCCGTTGATTAAATTTCTATACCATTCAGTTGGTAAGAAACTTCAGCATTCCCATATTCATTATGTATTGAATGCTGTCAAACCCTTTTAACTCAAACTTGGAAGATTTTGAAGGTCTCTCTTCATATTCTGGATGTCTTCATCAGAGTTAAATCTAACAAAAATGTTTGCATCATCTGCAAACATCAAGGCAGGACATTCAAGTTCGTCTACTTCATTATTTATAAAAGACCAAAATTAAAGTTGGAGAGAGAGAGAGAGAGAGAGAGAGAGAGAGAGAGAGAGAGAGAGAGAGAGAGAGAGAGAGAGATTCAGTAGCATTTGGAAGGCATGATCTCTCACTTACGAAGGAGTTCTATGTCTAATTATCAGAAGCTCAAAGGGACAGACGCAGAATATATACATCTCCCAAATACAATTCATGAATGAATAATGATTCGAAATATCACTGAAAATATAGGAGTGATGAATTAAAAATTAAAAATAAAGAATATTACAATTACTTAATAATTGCAAATTATAAAGACTTCATTTTGCTAGCATCCTGATATTAGGATTTGCAATATACCATTGATGGTTGCAATGTAAGAGGAGGTTAAATAAGCTATGGCTGGTACAGTACATCGATTTTACCGAGAGTCAATTTGACTTTATGTTTTGGGTACATTAGTGTATTGTTTGTACATTTGTATATTGCCTGAATACAAATATTATTAGATTAATACTGTCTGAAATAGGTTGACAGAAGACAAAAGGAAACACGAAATTAGTTACTTATTCTCTCTCTCTCTCTCTCTCTCTCTCTCTCTCTCTCTCTCTCTCTCTCTCTCTCTCTCTCTCAATGACGAGAGATATTCGAATCCCCATCCAATGAATGACTCGAGCAGTACTATTTCACCATAGGTTCTTCTTTAAACGTTTACTAGTTAACTAAATAGAATTTGGTTTATTCGATCAAATAAACAAATCCATATTATTATTATTATTATTATTATTATTATTATTATTATTATTATTATTATTATTATTATTATTAGTTAGTAGTAGTAGTAGTAGTAGTAGTAGTAGTAGTAGTAGTAGTAGAGGACATTACGTAAAGCCACAAAGATTGTTCTTAGTGGCCTTAATTTTAGCGTGACAATTGAGTTTAAAGGTTTACCCCGGACTAAATGACGTCCAGTATATTTGAAGCTATTGCTTAATGACTATTGGTGTTAGAAGCAGAGATTCTGGATCTTGATAAATACAAAATATGTTTTATTTTTATCATCACTACTGAAGACTTCTTCAGAGAACAAAGAAGTTACTTAAACTACACAAAGGATCGATTCTCAGGACGTCAAAGGTCAAATGACCTGACCTTTAAGACTCTCCACCAGAGATCAATATCCTCAAATCGGAAATTGATAAAACTCAATAAAAAACAACTTTATTTTATGATCCTTCTTTTCTTATATTGCTAGATTCTAAATTCTAATCTACTCTCTCTCTCTCTCTCTCTCTCTCTCTCTCTCTCTCTCTCTCTCTCTCTCTCTCTCTCTCTCAGTATTTGAAGTAAATTGCCAAATAGTCTTCTATTTGGAGTCTTGTATTTATGCGAAGATGTTACTAACATGATTTCCTTTTCCTACTATTCGATTCTTCCAAGTTGTCATGCAACGAGAATTGAGTCCAAATCGTCGCTTCCTCGAGAGAGAGAGAGAGAGAGAGAGAGAGAGAGAGAGAGAGAGAGAGAGAGAGAGAGAGAGAGAGAGAGAGAGAGTTAAATCCTCAATGCTCCCTCACACAGATGACACAATGCAAGTTAGTGTTTTTTCTGTGTCTCCTCTCACAGGGCTACAACCAACAGCAATTAATCCAAAATATATTGCGTAGGCCAAAAGGATCAACGTTTCTCTAATCAGTTCCAAAGGAGGATTTAAATGCTTTGCTCAAGAACACCTGTTGGATGTCTTCTCTCTTTGGGAACAATAAGCAGGAGTCTCATTAGGGAGAGGAGTTCACTCACCCCTTTCATGGTCTATATTTGACCCAGTAATGAACTTATGTCTTCTTCTTCTTCTTCTTCTTCTTCTTCTTCTCCTCACTATGTATGAATACTATCTAAGAAAGAGACTTAATGTTAAGACAAACAATCAGTTTGTGTCTTATAGTGAACAATTCCCCTACGGTCAAATTTTCTTTGGTTTTGCTTAATTTTCAGTTTGAGAGGAGTTTTAGTGAAAACAGTAACTACAATTTGAATGTTCCTCTTAAGTCTACGAATTTACTTACTGATATTTGGGAAGCTCAAACTTGGATGTTATAATGTTGTATTTTCTAAATATTGTGTTTTAAGATGAGATTCAAATCTCTGGAAAATCAGGATATTGCAATACCAAAGGTTGAAAAGGATGGCAGAACTAAAAATTAAACTGTAACAAAACAGTAACAAAGAATACAGGTTAAATGAAGCAATAAAAGTTTCCTTTTATTATTCATTATACTCAGCTGTGTAGACTACGAATTTCCAACTAATCTCCGTTGCATCTTAGCTAAGGATGAAATTATTATCAATAAGAGCAGCAACAAAACTATTTTCCCGCGTCTGTGGGGAGAACCGAACACTGGTCTTTCTCTTCAAGCCAGTATGATGTTACCACTATACCACAAGACTCACTTGTGATGGGTTAAATTTCAGGCGAACTATATTAGCAGGAGAGTTATGCTTCATGAGGGAGTGACTCGCAGTCCTAGATGGGACTTTCCCGGACAATATCATGTATCAGTCAGGGGAACTATATATGTTGAGAGTAACTGTGTCTGATCAGTGTGTGAGGGTTCGAGATGACAGACCATACACAAATGATGCTTTATTTCTGACACGGGCAAATTACATTAACCTGTGCGGATAGCAAGGTAGCAAGGTGACTGACCGACCGCAAACAGGTGAAAAATGCGGGGCATTTATGTTTTCTACAGTTAACATTACAATAAATATGAAAGCACACACTTGACATATAATAATGAAATGTACATAGAAATGAAGGACAGATGATTGCGCGCCGAACTGCATAGATAATATGTATAGAAAAATATATAGTAAGATGATAATATTGCTGCAAGTATTGTAGGACGCTCTCCTTACAACTACTCCCCCACCCAAAACAATTATTAAAAGGGGAACATTTGAATGATTGTTTGAGAGAGATAAATAATAAACATAGGCGTTTTTAGTCTCCGTATCGAGACGGGGTTGTAGGTGTCCCCTTCATCGAAATACTAGCGCTGTAGGGTTATTTTCTCCACCTTGTGCATCAGGCAGTTGCAAGATGCCGCGCCGGTGTTGCTGGTTACATTTTACTTGGACTGCGTCTGGGCGGCCTTCTTGTGTCTTCTGTTTTATTCTGGGGAGACACTCGTGGCACTGCCCTTGCTGCTTGTGTATGTTTTGCTCGTATTTTGTGTGAGAAGGCTTCAATCTGTCCACGGTCAACCAGTCTTCTGCTCTTTGGACCATGATCTTGAATGCCTTATTTGTCCTGTCCAGCGCACGATACGGCCCCTTGTGCAGACGTGAGAGTGGGGGACGGTGACCGTCTTGTCTGACAAAGTCATAAGGGAAGGTGTCCAGCGAGGCCGGCCTGAAATGTTTCGTCCTGTCCTTGTAAGTTTTGTGGCACAGCATGAATTTTCCTGGCCTTTCACGCAGCCTTGCCTGGCTGCGTGAAAGGTGTCTTTGGTGTCTGAAATGGAAGGGAATATCTCTCCAGGGACCACGAGGGTATCCCCATAGACTTTTTCTGCTAAAGATGCATCGCCGTTTGCTTTCGGAGCCGTTTGAAGGCCTAGGAGGACCCAGGGGAGTTACTTGACCCAGTGCTCATCCTTGCATTGGGACATTAGTGCCTCCTTCAGGGACAGAAGGCTCCTTTCAGCATGCCGTTGGCTGTGGGATTGTAGGCAGTCGTACTGTGCAAGTTGGTCCCCATCAGGCGGGCGAGAAATGCCCACAGGTCCGAGATAGAGGCCGGCCACCTGTCGGTTGTCATGTCGTCTGGGACCCCGAAACGGCTGAACCAGCATGAGAGAAGGTCCTGGGCAGAGGCGTCTGTTGATGGCATTAAGGTGAATGGAGTCGCGAGCCCTAACAATTTTTTTTTTCTTTTTTAAATCTCCATTGTAAGTCTGTTAGAGGAAACTCTGGGGTCACCACTTGTTAGGGCTTGAAATGACAGACAATAGACGTGTGATGTTTTATTTCCGACATTGGCAAAGTCCATTGACCTGTGCAGACGACAAAGTAGCAAGGTGACTGACTGACTGCGAACAGGTGAAAAATGCGGGGCATTTGTGTTTTCTTCAGATATCATTACAATAAATATGAAAGCCCACGCTCGACATCTAATAATGAAATGTATATAGAAATGAAGGGCAGATGATTCCTGGGGCGGATTGAATGAATATATGTACAGAAAAATATATACAAAGATGATAATATTGCTGCAAGCATTATAGGACGATGTCCTTACAAGTGAATCACAGTCGTCTGAGATGGAGTTTCTTTTCTCTTCCTTCCGTCATTGGTCGAAGGAAAATATTCTCAAGTTAACTTCTTAGTTTCCTTTCTATTTTCTCTTGCCTTTATTGCCTTGATTGCTTAGCTTCTGGGTGCATCTATTTTATAGTAAAATCTCTCTCTCTCTCTCTCTCTCTCTCTCTCTCTCTCTCTCTCTCTCTCTCTCTCTCTCTCTCTCTAAATAGCCGCTGTGAATAAGGAAAAAAAAGAATCCACAATTGCTGTCTTTTCTCTCTTTCTCTCTCTAAATCTAATATTAAAAGTTTATTAGCTAGTGTTCGTAGAAATAACTGTTCATTATAAAATCTTGTGACAGAATCTTCAAATAGTTTGGTTTTTTTTTTTACCTTTCAAGAATTTGTATCTTCTTTCATAATTATTCACAATAATCTTAGATTATACACGTATTATTATATACAAAGATTTAGTATAATACACCCAGAGTCACACACCCAGACTCATTAGCTGAAGCCAAGAGGATTGCTAACAACTTTGCAGACAGAGCAAAAAGCACCAATCTACCTCCGCAAACTATTAACAGGCAGAGAACACTGCTCCCAATCAGGAACAACATAATTGAAGCAGCCTGCAACATGGTAGATGATACTGATCACCCCTACACCATGGAGGAACTTAACACGACCCTCGCAAAAGGCAGGAAGGACATTGCCCCTGGAGCCTACCTCATCACATAGAGCATGCTAAGGAACATGGGAAACCATGCTAAGTTAGTCTACTTGCATTTGATTAACAGGACACACACGGAAAGACTACGTCCAACCACATGGAACCAGCAGGACACCAAACCAATTCCAAAACCCAACGAGCCAGACACCTACCGACCAATAGCTTTGATAAGCTGCACAGAGAAAGTAGCTGAGAGAATGGTACTCAACAGACTGCAGTGGAAAATAGGCCAACAACATCATCGCCTATATGCCTACAGAAGCGGCATAGGCACTCAAGAATGCATTACAGATGACCTCTCAACAATTAATGACAAAAAAACCTTTGTCATATTCCTCGATCTCGAGAAAGCCTTTGAGCTAGCCAGCTCACCAGCTATACTCTTCACACTTGTTGAAAAAAGAGTGAAAGGACACTTACTGGCCTGGACTCGAAACTACACACTGAACCGAGAAGCCAGAGTCACTTTCCAAGGAAAAACCACTTAGTTCATCCCCCTAGAAAACGGTACACCACAAGGGGGCATACTAAGCCCCTACCTTTTCAATCTACTAATGGAGAGCTTAGCCACTTTAAACCTTCCAAATGGGGTCGAAATTTTCATATATGCCGACGATATATGCATAGTATGTCCACATAAAGCTCATGCAAGAAATGTCACTCAAAAAGCACTTGACATGATCCAAGCCAAATGCAATGAACTTGGCCTAAAGATCAACACCAACAAAACAAAAGCAATGGCTATAAGACATTCGCAAAACCCTCAGAACTTCACATTGAAGGGTGAAGAAATCGAATGGGTGAGTAAATTCATGTACATTGGGGTAATCATTAGCAAAACCCTATCACCAGCCAATGAAGTAACCTACCTCAGGGAGAAGACAAAGATTTTTCTATCAGCCATGAAGCAAATGACCTCCCTAAAACAAGGAGTATCAAATAACCTCCTAAGACTGTTTTATCTACATGCAATTCGATCCCATATCGATTATGCAGCACCCACACTCACTAGTCCAAAACAATGCCATGAGACTCATTAGTGGCTCTCCAATGTGGACAAGACTCTGCTTACTTAGAGCAGAAACCACCCTAATTTGCCTGTCAGCCAGGATTGACATTAGGAATAGCAGCATTATATTCAAGTAAATCATAGCAGACAGAAAAAGCCCACTCAACAATAAAATAAAAAGGCTTCTACCTCTTGCTGAAGAACTGGATCCGCCAAATTTCAACGCGAAAAAACTACTGAATACACTCAGAAGGATGCAGATGCAAAATGAGGCTCATAAAACCAAGGGACAACAAAAGCATGATCGACACAGCCCTCTTGCCCCTTGGGCTCATGATTCTATCAAATACAACTTCACCATCCTACCCGCAGCAAGCAAGGCTCTCTGCATGCCAGAGCAATTCACTGAAGCTGAAAAAAATACAATCAGGAACACACCTGTGCCTCACACCTACTATATGGATGGATCAGTAGACCGTGCAATCCCTGCACCTGCTGCTGCAGTTATCTCTACATCAGGATATAAAGAAAACTGGAGACTATCCAACCATGTCTCCACACTGCAAACTGCACTAGTGGCCATTGCAAAATCTCTAGAACACTACCAACCAACAAGATGGTAACACAACGATCCATACAGATTCCAGAGGAGCCATTCTAGCCCTCAGCAACAAGGAACCTACAGAGAATGTTTACCTCATCACTGAAATTCAATTCTTAGCCTTGTTCCACCAAAGCAACAACAGGCAAGTTACCTTGAACTAGATTCCAAGCAATACTGGAATCTCTAGCAACAACGAGGCCGATCACCTAGCCAAATTGGCCTAAATATGCCAAACCATTAGCATTACTCTACAACCTTCATTAAAAACCATCAAGAATCAAATGGCTGCCTACTGCAACATCCAAACGACTAGTGAAGCAAGGAGAGCCTTCCTAGATGGATCAAGATCTGCAAAGTGGTATATTGAAGAGACAAACATATTACCACACCCAATTGCAAGACAAACACCTCGCCAGGACGCAGTAATCATCTGCAGACTGCGACTGGGATATCTATGCAACTGGCAAATTATCTTAGATAAAAACGAAGAACCTGCAGCACAGCATAGACCAATAAGACCATGCAAGTACTTTAATCAAGACACAGAACAACCTTTACAGCACTATCTACAGCAATGTCAAGAAACAAGCCTACTTCAGCAGGATCTTAATCCCAACAATCCTGCAACTGCAACAGCAATTGTCAAACACATAATTGACAATCATAACACCCTCTCAACCTTTCTCCGCAGCTAACCTCCACCGAGATAACATTGCAACAACGCCAACGAGCAATCTAAGTGGCAATTGAAGAGAACCCTTCTCATCCCCCTTGCAATTTCTATGTTGGGAGCAGAACGATTGTTGGCGGCCGAGGGCAACAACTCATACTCCTTATAAGGAGACAGCTTTGTCTTCTAGTTCTGTTTTCAGCTTGGAAATAGGGTCGGAGTCGTCGGCGGTCTTTTTAACTTCCAACGTATCTTTCTCTCCTTTCAGCCATTCTATCTTGCTGGAATCAGAACAGGTGCTGGCGGCTGAGGGCAATAACTTGTACTCATTATAAGGAGACAGTTCTGCCTTCCGATCCTTGAAGATGGGAACGGAGCTGTCAGCAGTCTTTTTGATATCCAGCATCTTTTTCACCTTCAATCTCTTTTTTGCCAGTTCAGGCATCCCTCCAAACCACCTTTGAAAGTATCAATAAATAAATTCATAAGTAACCTTTTATCTTTACTTTTTTTTTTATTATTCACAGGTACAGGAATTTCTTATTCCATCCTATCTCTACTACTAAAACTGCTACAACTCCCTCCTTTCAGCTGTCTCCCACTCAGCTGAAATCTCACACTATCCCTCTATCTCACAACTTAAGCTTAAACCACTATGAAGTTTTTTACTTCACCGATATCAACATCTCCAACTAAAACTTTTCAACTCCTTCCCGAGCTCGCCTTCTTATTGGGACTTACTACTATAATTCTTTTTCTCTAACTAAGACTGGAGCCAGTGGGCTCATGGAAAGGCATCCCCTTCCCACAGTCAATTACTTCTTTCTCAAAAGAACCCATCACAACCCAAAACCTATCCCAATATCCTAAAATAAATGTTGCAGAATATCCCCCACCCAACTACCTATCCCGATATATCCTACCAAAACACCTACGGGCTGCAAGATTGCAAAAGCCCGTGTGTGGCCAAAAGAGCCAGGCAATCTTCAACAACAACAAGTTTATGAGTTCATTATATTATTATTATTATTATTATTATTATTATTATTATTATTATTATTATTATTATTATTATTATTATTATTATTATTATTATTATTATTATCAGGAAAGCAGGAATCAATGGGGTCCAAATATGGAAATCGGTCCAGTGCAGAGAGAGAAATAATTAGTGAAGAAGAAAAGTGTAGTAATTAGAACAAAACTAAATGATGTTAGATTATGTTATGGATTTAATTTATGGAAACCCTTATGTAGTAAAAAAGTTTATTTATCAAAGGCAGAATTTCTCATACTTTCAATATTGATTTGTATGTTTCCTAAAAATAAAAAAATAGAAAAAATAAGAAACCAATAAACGACCTCCAACAAAAAAACTTATCCCAAAAACGAATGTGTCTTCCTGCTAAAGCCTGAACGAATGACTGGATTCAGGAAGTAAAATCTGTCTGGTTATCAAACCAAGGCCAGAAAAACAAGGAAAAGCACGTGGTCAGAGTGTCGGGTCTACAAAAAGAGTTCAAAAGAGAAATTTCTAAACGAAATCATGCCATTAGTAAAAGCAGATGAGTTACCACATACCACTAAACCTCGAACGTGACCCCAGCACCAATAGAATTGGTACACAGAGTGACCGGAAGGGAACCACCCCTGGGAACACATTGGCTGTGTCAGATGGGAAGGGAACTTATCTGTTGGCAACCGAGACCATTGTATCGCTTGTTCTCTTGAGAGAGTTTGGCACCAAGAGCAAAGGCCATGGGAACTCAGCCCAGGAAAGAGCCCCTGAAATGATAACTGATCGACCGACTGGAGAACATTGGAGAAAAAGGCGATGGATCCTAAACAAATACTGGAAAAGATAAAATGCGACCAACCGGAAGAAAGCGAATCAGTCCCCAGGAGTGAGAGGCAAGAATATATCGACTGGTAAAATGCCCGGCGATCACTGAACAAATATCAGCTGCCTAAACACTAGTACACCTAAACACTACCTGTGTTGGGTGAAAGGGAAACACTTAGATAAGAGGAGCAGGGAGTACCAGACAACCAGGCAAGACCAGATATGTATTTCACCCCCCTAGTACTGAGAACAGAGCATCCAAGCCTCATGGAATTGTAAGAAACTAAGAACACCGTCTGCCTCCCTCTTCCTATAGTGTCCAATGCCCAGGTGAAGAGGCATGAAAAGCTGGCAACAGAACAAAACCGATTTCCTAAGAGAGACAAGAGTTGACCGCGACAAGACGAAGCGCATCCAACACAGACCCAAGAAGAGGGCTTGGAGTGCTCACTGGGTCTTTTGACTGGCCACAAAGAGCAAATAAAGCAACCCGCACTAGCGACTGCCACCCATCCCTCATCACCCAGAGGAAATTAGCATCAGTACCCAGCACCTACTTGCCGAAGAGTGAGTGCCAGGATTATTTGCATAATCTCCATTCATGCAGTCACTAGACAGAAGAGGACTGACTGGTTAAATGTCAGCAGATATTGGTTGTATCATAATGGAGCCCACCAGCAATGGCATAAAGAGCAGCAGTACAAATTGCTACCTGTCTCAAGTGAGTGACTGACATCGAGAGGCGAGCAGCAAAAAAATCATTCATCACAAGAATGATCACTTGTATGTTACCACACTAGCCTAACAGGCATTAATGAAAACTACTGTGGTACCAGGCTGCCACGTGGAAATCAGTGGAGCATTCATCAATCAAGTCTGACTAACTCAGACCTAGGCTAAGTCATACGAAGCACACCAAACTAAAGCCCAAGTGTATGACATCCTAATCTTAGCTCAACACAATGAACATACAAGAAGGCAGCTTCATCCAATCGAGAAAGAAGCAACCACCAAGAGTTAGGACTTACCACATGCTCTGCTGTCGCCAACGGACTCAAGGGGCAATGATGCCAAACACCCGGGTGATGTAACACAAAAAAAGAGAGAAGAAAATTAAAAAAAGCAATAGGCACCTTCAAGCACAGGTGACAATGACGTCCTCATAACACGTCTAGCGTAGCTATAAATCAAATGTGAACTCATGGCATCTGACATACACGTATTTCAAGACTCAAGTCCAGGAAAGAGAGTCACTACACACCTTCCGAAGAGAAAAATGAAAATGCATTTCAGAGAAAGAAAAAGCACCAAGCAAAGTCCGTACTCGCCCTGTGCATAGCCAGACATCAAGGAGGAAACCAGAGAAAGCAAAGTAAAGCTGCCTCTGTCTTACCGACCCAATCCGGAAAATAGGGCAAACCTTATTCCATACCACATAGCTACTTGGCAGAAGAGCGTCTGAAACTCACAAACTCTTGTGACAGTCGCCAGAAAACCCCAAAAGAGAAATCTTGTAAAAAAAGCCCTCAAAACGGGGCCCTCTAACAAGAAAGAGAATCTTAAAACTGAGGAAAAAAGTTACAAGGGATTTCTCTGTCCCCGATCCCAAGATTGATAAAGAGCCAACGTGAAAGAATATCATCCTGAGACAAGCAACTCAGATTATCGGGATCTGGAAGGCCGAGAGGCAGAGGAGGGTACTCCAAAGGGAGATCATGACAACAAACGAAATTAATTTGTAAAAAAAGGAAGATCAAAATGACTGAGAAGAACAACCAGCCCCCTTATCCATATTGTCCCCTGAAGGAGTGTAGGCAGACAAATTAAAAGGGAAAGAACAGTAGGCTATATGTTCCCCAAAAATACCGATCATCACTCAATCACCCTACTCCAGTGCCAAGCAGTCATTAGAAGGAAATTTTCAAGACTGTCTTTGTAATAGAATAAATAAGTCATGTTCAGTTAAAAAAGAAAAAACACTAATGCACCACAAGCGACTCCTTGCCAAAGCTCCAAGAACCTTCAAGCAAGAGGGAAGTTTGGCAACAAACGAGCTGCCGAGAAGAGGTACCAGACAGAAAGAAGGTACTCTAAGCCTCCAAAACAAACCTCGCTGCATGTACGAGAAGCAGAGGAAAAAAAGGGGAGGAAATGAACCATGGACTCAAACCCTGGAAGAACACAATAGAACATGCAACTGGGACAGCACCCCATGGAGAACCTTCCTGAGATGCAACAAAGGGGAGGATGGGCCTGAACTACATCTCGCTGGCTAAGGGAAACTTCAGCCGAATTTAGCAAACTACGACCCAACAAGAGAGAGCTCCACAAACAATGAAAAGGCTACACACCCCTCCGTCTTTTACAATCATATCTACATAGATAAAAGCCCCTTCTATTGGCAACCAGCCCCCTTCATGTCAAACTGTGTTACAATGCCTACCTGTACTAAGCAAGAGCCAACCCCAAAATTGCACTTTGCCTAAGTGCTCTCCGTTACTGTTACTGGTTAAACTATCGCCAGGCCCAAGCAAAGACCTGTTCCACCTAAGTTCTGCCCCACGTCGGAATTCCGAAATTCACAAGACTGGGATTTGTTTTACCCTTACCTATGTACAGTCACCAGGACCCTGAAGAGGAGCCTCAAGAAAATTAAATGAAAAAATATAAAAGCTTCAGAAAGGAATAATAAAAGTATGAACAAGAAAAAGCATTTGTTTACCAAGAACAAGGTCCGATTCTAAAATGGAATGGTAAATAATCAAGCAAACTCTAGAGACGGAGACAAAGAGCGCAAGCCCAAAATATAAAATCAAAGCAAAAAAACACAAAACAAAGCCAGAGCTGTGAAAAGACTTGGATGTTTAACAAAAGAACTCATTGCTATAGTACCCAACTCTACATGAGCCCCACGTGATGTAAAACCAACAACTCACCTAGCAATCAATTCAATAATTATCAAATTATTTATACTTGAACTATTGAAAATCCTCTACAAATAAAACATAAAAACACTTCAGTAACTGGTGTTGCAAAAGAGCCACCATATTAACAGAAATTGAAGAGAAGACAGAGCACACAGTTTTTCAGCCTAGGCGCAGAGTAACAACTGAATATAAAAGTGGGTAGACAGCTGGGTCAGCTGGCAGTATTGCCAACATATGGGGGCTATAATAGAAAAAAAAGCAGCGTTGTCAATGTGGTTAAATTTTTAATGTTTTTGGAGACTCAGGGCAAGGTAAATTACCCGAAAATAATGTTCATCAATATCTAAGATTTATTCATAATTTTAATTGTCTGTTGAAGAAAAGATCTATAAAATTAAACTTTCACCTGAAAAAAAATATTTATCAAATAATAACTTTCATATTTTCAACAGTAATTTGTATTTTTCCTAACTTTATAAACAAAAGGACTTTAAAGGAGTATGATTTGTCTTAAAAACCACGAGTGAATGGGTCACATGTCTTACATCTGATTCCCAGTGGTCACAGAAAGTGAAAGAAGAAGAATGGCAGAAATGGGGATTAATTAACTGTTTTAGACAAGAATTGCGATTAAGACTTAAAATGAAGATCTGAAAAACAGTCATCATGGGACAGAAACTCTGACTTTTAGAGAGAGAGAGAGAGAGAGAGAGAGAGAGAGAGAGAGAGAGAGAGAGAGAGAGAGAGAGAGAGAGAGAGAGAGAGAGAAGGACTGTTAGAAAGAACCAAGGTGAGTATTGTGAGATGGGTAGCTGGAATATCACTGACGGAGAGATGGATAGTCAAGATATAAGAATGTCATATTTATATATTGGACCAGAATTTTTTGTCCAAGATATTAAGATGAGATTCAGCAGCTGAAGACCAGATTGGAGGACAATGTTTGAAACAAGGCAGAATGAGAGAGTTGAAATATTTCTTTAGTGGTAAAACCTTCTACCATGGAAGACAAACTTCCTAAGGTTCATGGTACAGTCACACACAAATAAAGGGGGGGGGGGGAAGACTGCTGACAGTGTGCCCCAGCAAAAGGCAGAAAGATGGATAGGAATAATGTCCGGCTTGCAGAGAAACCTTTTCACTCATTTCTAACTTTATCTTTCAACAACTACTATTATATCATTGAACTTTTTTTCGCTTTACCCAGAATTACAAATCCATATCTGGAAATCTTATTCATTAATTACAGGAAGAGAAAGGGAAAAAAATCTAAACAAATAGAATTTGAGAGACGGCTTAAGAATATGGAGAGCGAGTGTCTTTAGAACTACCTCGTTATGTTTCAAAAACCGTTAAAATTGAAAGAACATGATTTGCATCTGTGTAGGAATAAACTTTTGATGGAGGATTTCAAAACAAAACCAATGGAACTAACAACTAATATGACTTTTGTAGTCGAAGGAATTTGTTCTCACGCATATACAAACATTTCTTTATTTAAAATCTCAAATTTTGTTATTCACATTTTTCTTAACTAAACAAATCAGTCTTTTTTTTTGGATAAGAGAAGCTCAGATGAAGCTGAACTACAGTTTAAAGGGAAAACAGTTTGAATTCGTGTCAGAACAGATAAGGATTTTGAAGTTTTCAACTTACCAGGAAAAATCGTTGGAATTGTTAACGAAAGTTGGTGGAACAGAGGCAAAGACTCTCCACTTCAATCTCCAGCCTTAACCAGTACTATGTATGAGTCAATACAATAGGAAAATAAGCTTTAACCATTTTTCCATTGAATGGGATAACACTTCATATTAACCCTACTCTACATACGTGTAATTAAAATGGTTTGACTCCAATGATTGTGATTATAATAGAGTTATGTTCAGTTGTTGAATAATGAATAGATTTTTACTTTTGAGCGACAGGAATATCGTAGAAAAATTTGTAGTATGATAACCTAATAAAGGAAAAACATGAAAATAAAGATTTTCCACCAATATGCCTAGTTTAACAGTAATTTTTCTTTTCTTCAAATCCCAAGTTTAACAGCCATAATTTTTTCTTGAAAAGCTCAAATTTAACAGTCATATTTTTTTTTCTTAAAAAAGGGAGGGGTGTGACCCCCGGTAACCCGAACACTGGGTTGGCTTGTGCTTTTACCTACAAGACAAGGTTAGCTTTAGCATTGCGTGACCGACAGTGCTCTTCCTCCCTCTCAGACTGCTCAATAGTCAATTACCTCCCTGCTAAAACTGTGAAATGCCCAGTTCCATTCAAAGATCCTATCATCTTTTTGCATAAACTGAAGAAGCGTTACTGACATTAAGCTTAATGAATATATATTGTACAAGTATAAAGAAAGAGTGAAAGAATATTACATTGAATCTAATCAATAATATTAGATATATAGATCAGTGGTGCTGCAGTCTTATAGTGCCTACACAAAAGCTGCCAATTCTGATATCCAAAACTTTTTTGAATTCTCCGAAAGGCTTGTCAGTTGATGGGATTGGGGCATTCAACAAGGGTAATGTCTAAACCTTATTTAACACTGAGACATTAGTTGCAGAAAAGTACGAATTCAAACCAGAATAACTATACTATTTAGAATAGAGTTCTTTGTCCACAGTTATGAGGCCTCTTAAGACTGTGTAGGCGAATGGTCAGCCAGTAGCCACGCAAGGAAGAAGGGACACCATGATGATTGTAGCCACTATAAATGTTATAGGGCAGTCCCTCCCTCTTGATGTGTTTGTAGGACTACAGGTAATAGAGAGACCGTGGCCACCTGTGAGTTTTTCAGTAAAATTTACTCCGACTTCAGATGGAGATGTCTTAAATAGCTGAATGCTAAACTTAGTAGTAGACATTCGTGATCCATCTCCCCTACACCCTGTTAGTTCCTGGTTGATGCAATGGTGAAACAATGTGCTCATTTCAACCCTGGGACGTCCACATACCCTTCCACTCCAGATCAATCTGCGCAGTTGACCTCTAGGAGTGTCAGGCCATTCTCAAAGGCTGCTCTTTGTCCTTATGGAAAGGAAAGTAAGATGGTACAAGCCTGCACTCTGATTGAAAATGAGAACCCCATCACAGATCTAAGAATGAAGGCAGAGATGAGGAAGAAATGGTAAAAAATGAAGGTATCATCTGTAAGGAAGACGTTGCGAGAGAAGAAACTGTGTGTAATGCAAAGGAAGTCTGTCCAGGTAGAGGAAGAATCGTAATTTATCATCAGGATTAGGATAGCCTAAACCCATGTACATAGATTTTATTCTGTTTTGTTCTGGTTGAGCTGAATAAAGGGCGACGTATTAGTGTGCATGTTTCCCAGGTCTTGACTATCACGAGGACAGGAGGTTAATCTTTCATTCCACTGTACGAAGTCACTTCTCTCCAAGGACACCTTTATTTTCCCTACCAGAACACAGTAAGAGCGTCTGTTAACCCCCAAGGGTGTCACCAAGAGACAGGCTGACCTGGTTGAAATATAACCACCTCTGATAGTCTTCACTGTGCACTTATGAACCTGCAGTATCCTACAAGATAAGGTATATACTTAAATGCATATATTATAATATTATATTGCTCAAATATAAGTTTTTGTATCAAGATTTCTAGCTTTTAAGACCTTCAAAAACAATGGTCGATGTTCTCTTACTTCCCAGTTAGTGTTCCCCATATTTTTATATGCAAAATGTGCCACTTAATTACTGAGTTGAGGATTTATGAGTACACCATATGTGGGCTAAGCTGTGTAGTTTTTTGTGGGTACATTGTGCCCTCTCTCTACTATTAAATGGAATTCTTATGAGGGAATACCTGGTCATAAACTGGCATTCCTCTTCCTTGCCCTAATAAGTAAGTATTTTAGTAGATATAGTCCTTGTTTCTCAAGGCAGTTTGGACCTCCGTCATAGTAATCAGTTATAGCAATAAATAAAGACACATGAAGTTATTATTATGCATCCTTTTATATGAATTACATAAGTTACCTGTGTTTTGATATCTGTTGGAATTGCACAAATGCCATCAGTAAGCATATGAGATGTATTGGTTGTCTGGTGTCCATAGATGGCTGGCAGGGGCGAGTTATCATGAATGAATGACCAGTCAAGTTGGTGTATAGCTCTTCTTTGAACCATTTTACCTCCCATCTTACTCCCAGTAACTTTGAACTTAGTATCAGTAATCTAATAATTAGAGAAAATTGAAGCACCTCGAAACAGTATTTCCTCATTTGTTGCATAAATTGGTAAAATTGGTAGGAGTGTTTACTTAGATTTACTGCCTGATACAAAATAAACAGATCAAATGAGTTCTCCTTATTTGTGAATGACAATTAGTCTTGAACTGGACACAAGAGTCAACGGGTTTAAAACAGATCTATTTAACAAACATAAATGTTGTAATACCTTGAATTTTGTATTTTATCCTGTATGCTAAAGAAACTATTAGTCAAAATCAGGAGTCTATGAACTGGCAGCCCTGTGTATTGTGACAATCTGATTACGGAAGGAAAGTGTTGGTGCATCATCCCCAGACACACTGCTTTACATAGTAGAAGAGAAAGCCAGTGTGTTGAAAGGTAACTATTTTAAAATTCAGTAATAGCTAAAAAACTTTACAATGATCACACTGTACAAATCAGGCATTACTTTATCGAGGTTGCTATGGAAATATGCCTGGAAAGACTTAAATCCAGCAATATCCTTTATCTCTCATGACCAAATCCGACGAATTACGATCGGCCTGACTCCTGTTATGCAGTACAAAAGCGGATGCAAACTGATGCTCTGATGTTGTTGCAAAGTGCTTTTATACTGTACTAGGCAAGAGCCAACCCCAAAATACCACTTTTCCTAAGTGCTCTCCGTTACTGTTACTGGATCACCATGTAAATTAAAGGTTAAACTATCGCCAGGCCCAAGCAAAGACCTGTTCCACCTAAGTTCTGCCACACGTCAGAATCCTGAAATTGACAAGATTGGGATCTATTTCACCCTTACGTATGAACAGTCACCAGGACCCTGAAGAGGAGCATCTAGAAAATGATAAAGGAGAAATTAGAAACCATTCAAAAAGGAATAATAAAAGTATGAACAAGAAAAAGCATCTGTTAACCAAGAACAAGGTCTGATTTTAAAATGGAATGGTAAATAATCAAGCAAACTCTAGAGAAGGAGACAAAGAGCGCAAGCCCAAAATATAACAAAGAAAACAACACAAAACAAAGCCCGAGCTGTGAAAAGACTTGGATGTTTAACAAAAGAACTCATAGCTATAGTGCCCAACTCTACTTGAGACCCACGTGATGTAAAGCCAACAACTCACCTAGCAATCAATTCAATAATTATCAAATTGTTTATACTAGAATTAATGAAAATCCTCTACAAATAAGACATAGAGACACTTCAGTAACTGGTGTTGCCAAAGGGCCATGAAACTCATAGAAATTGGAAAGAAGACAGAGCACACAGCTTTTCAGCCTAGGCCCCAAGTAATAACTGAATATAAAAGTGAGTGGACAGCTGGGTCAGCTGGCAGTGTTGCCAACATATAGGGGACAGAATAGGAAAAAGAAGCGTTTAATGTCTTTGGAGACTCAGGGCAAGGTAAATTACCCCAAGATAATGTTCATTAATATCTAAGAGTTATTCATAACTTTAATTATCCGTTGAAGAAAAGATCTATGAAAATAAACTTTCTCCTGAAATAAAGAATATTTATCAAATAATAACTTGCATATTTTAACAGTAATTTGTATTTTTCCTAAATTTATAAACACAAGGACTTTTAACGGTCCCCTTAAAGGAGTATGATTTGTCCTTAAAACCACCGTGTTGACGAGTGAAAGGGTCATATATCTTGGATCTGATTCCCAGTGGTCACAGAAAGTGAAAGAAGAAGAATGGCAGAAATAGAGATTAATTAGCTGTAGTGGTTTTAGACAAGAAAATGTGATTAATACTCAAAATGAAGATCTGAAAGATAGTCATCATGCCTGCACTATTATATGGGACAGAAACTCTGACTTTTAAGAGGGGAGAGAG
The DNA here is from genome assembly GCF_036898095.1 of Palaemon carinicauda. Classification (NCBI taxonomy): domain Eukaryota; kingdom Metazoa; phylum Arthropoda; class Malacostraca; order Decapoda; family Palaemonidae; genus Palaemon; species Palaemon carinicauda. The sequence continues at coordinate 31,048,403 of NC_090767.1, forward strand.
AAGGACTGTTGGAAAGAACCAAGGTGAGTATTGTGAGATGGATAGTTGGAATATCACTGATGTAGAGGATGGATAGTCAAGATATAAGAATGTCATGTTTTTGTAATAGACCAGAAGTTTTTTGTCCAAGAAATTAAGATGAGATTCAGCAGGTGAAGACCAGATTGGAGGACAATGTTCGGAACCAGGCAGAATGAATGAATTGAAATATTTCTTCAGTAGTAAAACCTTCTACCATGGAGGATAAATTTTCTAAGGTTCAGGTCGTTTGTCATGTGTACCAAATTTTCGTCTGACGTCAATTCGTTCGACGACACTTCGTCCACGTTTTTTTGTCCAACGTCTTTTCGTCTGATGGACTTTTGGTCCAACTACATTTGGTCCAATTTTGACAAAGAAAAAACCCTAGCCCATCCATATTTTCCCCAATAGAAAATTAAACCAGCTGAACGTTTTATTGCAGAAAGAAACCCCTCTGCAGCATTGTTTGTGCTGGGTAAATCTTGAAGAATACGCTCATTAACATTCCATAAATCTAATGGGCAAATAGACGGATCTTTCCTTTGTCTCACACCACGTCCTCTTACGACTACCATGTAAGTTACATCAAAGTAAGCAATTACTTTGGAAGGTATTTCGTCATCGTCTATTAATTCCTCATACTCCTCTTCAACATCTTCAGTAGGAAGAAATGCTAATGTTGAAAAACATCTTATTTTAAGACCGAATTCAGAGTGTTTGTTATATTTTTCTTTGAGACCTAGATCAACAATTTTTCTAAATATGGACTGCCCCAGATAAAACAAACATGCAACAATAGATGAATTATGGAATGATGAATTAGATGACTTATGAATCACAACTTTGAAATCTGCCATGAGATCAATTGGATCTACATAAGGTTGCATAACTATCAATTGCTCGAAAACTGATTCATATGTGTGCTTAGTTTTATTCTGCAGTAATGCAAAGACCCGTTGGAAACTGCTACCATTAACTTGTACATGAATGCAAAATAGTCAATACCACTGTTCCGGCGCAATTTTTATGTCCCATCACATGTCCAATGACAATATGATGCTATATCTTCAAAAGTTCTTTCTGATCCAAATATCAGAATTCTTTGATGATCTTCGATGCCTGAACCATATCTTAGAAACTGTTCACCATTATCAAGTTTACCGTACTCGTCAGGGATTTCATACCCAAGTCTAGCCACTGGATTAGCAGGAAATCCGGAATGCTTTAGTCGGCACCTTTGAATAGTCTTTTAAAGTACTTGCACACGAGGGAGCTGGAGCAAGTATTTTCAGTTATCTCTGTAAACTTTCTCAAAAATATGATACGCGAACTTGCTGCTATTATTTCAATCACTCCTTCCTTGATTACAGCAACTGCTTTTTCTAGCATTTTCAGAAACTGAAGTACTAAACTTGTAGCACACTATATATAAAGTACCATACTGAAGAGAGAAGGGAAAAGTGAATGTTAAGTGTGACTAATGGAGTAATTAGAAAATGAGCATATTACTTTATCATAAAAGCCAATAAGGTATAAACTTTTAACACAGTATTGAAGTAAATGGTAATAACAATCCCTTAAAAACTTTGTTTTCAATAGAAATTGGACCAAATATCGTTGGACCAAAAGTCCATCGGACGAAAAGACATTGGACAAAAACACGTGGACAAAGTGTCGCCGGACGAAGTGACATCGGACAAAAAGACCACCCACCAGTTTGACAGCATATACAGTAGTCATACACAAATCGAGGGGGATGACTCCTAACAGTGTGCCCCAGCAAAAGGCAAAAAGACGACTAGGAATAATGTTCGGCTTGCACAGATACCTTTTCATACATTTCTAGCTTTATCTTTCAACAGATTTAAAAATGCATATCTGGAAATCTTATTCATTAATTATAGGAAGAGGAAGGAAAACGGCTTATGAATACGGAGAGCGAGTGTCTTCAGTTGTCTGACAGGTTATTAGAACTACCTCGTTTTGTTTAAAAAACTGTTCCAATAGAAGGAACATGATTTGCATATGTGTAGGAATAAACGTATGATAGAGGATTTCAAAACAAAACCAATGAGACTAACAACTAATATGACTTTTTTGGTTGAAGGAATTTGATCACACGTGAATATAAACATTTCTTCATTTATAATCTCAAATTTTGTTATTTACAGTTTTCTTAACTAAACAAACCAGTCTTTATTTTTTTTTTTTTTTTTTTTTTTTTGAATAGGAGAAGCTCAGAGGAAGCTGAATTATTGTTTAAAGGGAAAACAGTTTGAATTTGCGTCAGAACAGATAAGGATTTTGAAAAGTTTCCAACCTACTCAGAACAACCGTTGGAATTGTTAACAACAGTTGGTGGAACAGACGCAAAGACTCTCCACCTTAACCTTCAGCCTTAACCAGTAGTATGTGTGAGTCAACACAATAGGAAAATAAACTTTAACCATTTGTCCTTTTGAATGGGATAACACTTCATATTGACCCTACTCTACATATTTCTGATTAAAATGGTTTGAATCTAATGATTGTGGTTATAATAGATTTATGTTCAGCTGTTGAATAGATTTTTACTTTTGAGCAATAGGAATATCGTAGAAAAACCTGTAGTATAATAACCTAATAAAGGAAGGATAAAAAAAAAAATAAATATAACGGACAAAATAAATATGTTCCACCAATATGCCTAGTTTAGCAGAAATTTTTGTGTTTTAAACCGCAAGTCTAACAGCCATAGTTTTATCTTGAAAACCTCAAGTTTAACCGTCAAACTTTTTTTCTTGAAAAAAACGCCACATGGGCATTCATTTTATGAAGTTTGTAATTAAGCATGATTTTGTGATTGTTACACTTCCTCTGCATACAACACACAATCTCTAGCCATAGGATGTGAGTATGTTTAGTACATTCAAGACGTTTCTCTGAGCTCTACTGGACGACCAGTTTCTCATTCACCCCCAATGAACATATAACCGTAACAGAGTTGCCCGGGTTTGTATTTGAGGCTTAGACTAAAGCCACTACTATGTTTCAGGACAAATGGTTTCTGGCCTTTCAATCACAACATCATTACAAATTATGTGTTTCTAGGACCACAGGCAATAGAGAGACCGGAGTCACCTGTGAATTTTTCAGTATAATTTACTCCAACTTCGGATGGCTAGTCCTTTTACAGACATGACAAGGTTAGCATTAGCACTGCGGGACCGACAGTGCTCTACCTCCCTCTCAGACTGTTGCTGAGTCCCGAGTGTGCATGTGCTCAACAGCCAATTTGCCTCCCTGCTAGAACTGTGAGGTGCACAGTTCCATTCAAAGACCCTATTATCTTTTTTTTATAAACTGTTGAATGGTTACTGACATTATGCTTAACGAATATATATTGTACAAGTATATAAGAAGAGTTAAAGAATATTACATTGAATCTTATTAATAATATTGAATATTTATTGGTGGCTCTGCAGTCTTGCAATGCTCACACAAAGGATGACAATGCTACTATCCAAACCTTTTTTTTTTTTTTAAGTCAACTGTTAAGATTATGGCCTTCAACAAGGCTTATGTGGAAACTTTATTTAAGACTGAGACATTAGTTGCGGAAAAATACGAACTCAAACCGCAAAGTATATACTATTTGGAATAGAGTTCTTTGTCCACAGTTATGAGGCCTCTTAAGATTGTGTAGGAGAATGGTCAGCTACTTGCCACGCAGGGAAGACGGGACACCATGACGTTTGTGGGCATTATAAATGTTGTAGGGCAGTCCCTCCCTCCAGTGTTTATAATTCCCATATGTTCATAAAACCCAGCTTTCAAAATGAACACAATATTAGGTTCCAAATGTATATTACATTATAATTGTAGCTTAAACGGTGAATGCTTCGTCCACACACTTCAGCATCTTCGTGGGAAATCTGGTTCTTCTCCAGAGAACAAGATTCTTCTAATCAAGGACAATGCAGAACGTTAAAATGGGCCTTCATGTTGGGAAATTTGTAATTAAGCATGGTTTTGTGATTGTTCCTCTGCATATGACACAAAATCACTAGCCATAGGATGTGAGTGTGTTTGGTATATTCAAGACGTTTTTGTGGGGTCTACTGAACAACCAGTTTCTCATTCACCCCAAATGAACATATAACTGTGCTATAGTTGCCGAAGTTATAATCTGAGGCTTGGAATAGCGCCACTACTGTCTCCAATGTTCCCTTTGGTTTCAGGACAAATGATGTGTTTGTAGGACCACAGGTAATAGAGAGACCGGAGCCACCTGTGAATTTTTCAGTATAAATTACTCCAACTTCGGATGGAGAGGTCTTAAATATCTGGAGGCTAAACTCAGCATTAGACATTCATAATCCATCTCCCATACACCCTGTTCCCTGTTGATGCAATGGTGAAACCATGTGCTCATGTGGACCCTGGGACGTCCATTTCCCCCTCCATTCCAGACCATAGTAGGTCAAGCCAATCTTCCGGACAGTTGACATTTAAGAGTGTCAGGTCATTCTCCAAGGCTTCTCTTTGTCCTTATGGAAAGGAAAGTAAGATGGTACAAGCTTGCACTCTGATTGAGAATGAGAAGGCCCTACCATAACTGAGAATTAAGGCAGAGATGAGAAAGAAGATATAGTAAAAAATTAAGGTATTGTCTATAAGGAAGGTATTGCAAGAGATGAAACTGTGTGCAATGTACAGGTAGTAGGTTGGCCAGGGCACCAGCCGCCTGTTGAGATACTACTGCTAGAGAGTTAGGAGGTCCTTTGACTGGCCAGACAGTACCATATTGGATCCTTCTCTCTGGTTACGGTTCTTTCCCTTTGCCTACACAGACACCGAATAGTCTGGCCTATTCTTTATAGATTCTCCTCTGTCCTCATACACCTGACAACAATGAGATTACCAAACAATTCTTCTTCACCCAAGGAGTTAACTACGGCAATGTAATTGTTCAGTGGCTACTTTCCTCTTGGGAAGGGTAGAAGAGACTCTTTAGCTATGGTAAGCAGCTCTTCTAGGAGAAGGACTCTCCAAAATCAAACCATTGTTCTCTAGTCTTGGGTAGTGCTATAGCCTCTGTACCATGGCCTTCCACTGTCTTGGGTTAGAGTTCTCTTGCTTGAGGGTACACTCAGGCACACTGTTCTATCTAGTTTCTCTTTCTCTTGTTTTGTTGAAGTTTTTATTGTTTATATAGGAAATAGCTCACTGAGCTATTTTCCTGCTTTTCCAACTAGGGTTGTAGCTTAGCATTTAATAATAATAATAATAATAATAATAATAATAATAATAATAATAATAATAATAATAATAATAATAATAATAATAATAATAATAATAATAGTCTGTCCAGGTAGAGGAAGAAGGTGAGGAGGATTACTTGGATGAGGTTTCTATGCAGCTTGTTGACCCCTCAGAGTATTCTGATGGGGTGTATGAGTACTAGGGCAATTAGATAGATTTTCTGTACCATTTGTTGCGAAAGAACCGGATGTGAAGGACTTTATACTTTTGCAGAAAGAAAAAATATCAATTATTGTAATTCATCATCAGGATTAGGGAAAGATTGGACTGGATTGGTGATAGGAATTCAGCAGACCTAGAGTATGCTGATGATGCTGTCCTTCCTAGCAGAACAGCACAGGATTTGCAATGCTTGCTTACCAGAATGCATGAAATATCACACGAGGTAGGACTGAAGATAAATAGAAGAGAACTGAGTATTCAACGGAAGATGAAATATCTTTGGAAGGAGAAAGGATTAATGATGTAGAATTATTTAAGTATTTAGGAACAATGATCTCAAATACAGGCTCTTTAGGATTAGAGTTTAGTGAAAGATTTGAAAAAAAAAGCAAATCAGACAATGGCTAGGTGAAGTAAAATTTGGAAATTAAATTGCCTAAAATTTCACCTAAAAAACAGACTATATATTGCTCTATGGACATGCGTCATGGTATGAAAATGAAACAATCTCCAATAGATTTAGTAGATTTGGGAATAAAGCCTTCAGAAGGATATTGGGAGTTAAATGCAGGACAGGATTAGAAATGAAAATATAAGAGAGATTACTCAAGTACCATATGAGGATGAGATCATGATGAGAGGTAGATGCACATTGTTTGAGCATGCTCTTCGCACTCCCCAACAGAGATTAGTTCACCAAACGTTTCACTGGGCTCCACAAGGCACTAGAAGGAGTGGAAGACCCAAGCCTACATGGCTTAGGACTATAAAGCGCGATATAGATGAATGGAGAAGTATTGAATTAAAAGCCCAAGACAGAGACGACTGGCGAAATCTAACCGAGGCCCTTTGCATTAATAGGCGTAGGAGGAGATGATGATGATGATGAATCTCACAACCATATGTTTTGTTTTGTTTTGTTTCAGTGTATTTTTTTTATAGGGAACTCTGTTCTGAGTGAGCTGAAACTCGAAGAGGGAACGAAGGTGGACGAATTAGTGTGCTATTTTTCCAGGTCTTGACCATCACGGATAACAGAAGGTTTTTCTTTTATTCCACTGTACGAATTCTGTTCTTTCCAAGGACACCTTTATTTTCCCTACCAGAACTGTATAAGAGTTTGGTAACCACCAAGGGTGTCACCAAGAGACAGGCTGACCTGGTTAAGATTTAACCACTAACCACCTCTGATTGTCTTCAATATGCACTTATGAACCTGCAGTAGCCTACAAGTTAGGGTATATACTCAAAGGCATATATTGTTATATCATTTTGCTTAAATATAAGTTTTTGTATCAATTTTTGTAGTTTTTATGACCTTCAAAAACAATGGTCGATGTTCTCTTACTCCACAGTTAGTGTTCCTCTAGTTGAGATCCCAAAAATATTTAGGTGCAAAATGACACTTAATTTCTGAGTAGAGGATTTATGAGTATACCATATGTGGGCTATGCTGTGTAGTTTTTTGTGGGCACATTTTGCACTCTCTCTACTATGAAATGGAATTTTTATGAGGGGATTTCTAGTCATAGTTTGGTGTTCCACTTCCTTGCCCTAATAAGTAAGTATTTTAGTAGATATAGTCCTTGTTTCCCAAGGCAATCCAGACCTCCTTCTTAGTAATCAATTAAAACCACAAATTCAGACACCTGTAGTTAATATTATGCATTTTTATATGAATTACATAAATTACTTGTGTTTTGGTGTCTGTTAAAATTGAAACAAATGACATCAGTAGGCATATGAGATGATTGGCTGTCTTGTGTCCATGAATGGCTGGCAGGGGCGAGTTATCATGAATGAATTACCAGTCAAGTAGATTTGTAGCTCTTCTTTGAACCGTCTTACTCTCAGTAACTTTGAACTCACTCTCAGTAATGTGATAACTATAGAAAATTAAAGCAACTTTAAACAGTATTTCCTTACTAGATACATAAATTGGTGAAATTGGAAGGAGAATTTACTTTGATTTACTGCCTGATACAAAATAAACATATCAAATGAGTTCCCCTTATTTGTGAATGACAATTAGTCTTGAACTGGTCACCAAAGTCAACGGGTTTAAAACAGATCTATGTAACAAACATAAATGTTGTAATACCTTGACCTTTTGTATTTTATCCAGTAAGCTGAAGAATAAATTAGTGAAAATCGGGAGTCTATGAACTAGCAGCGCTGTATTATATATTGACAATCTGATTACGGAAAGAAAGTGTTGGTGCATCATCCCCAGACACACAGCTTTACACAGTAGAAGAGAAAGCCAGTGTGCTTAAAGGTAACTATTTTAAAACACAATAATAGCTGAACACTTTACAGTGATCACACTGTACAAATTAGGTAATACTTTATCGAGGTTGCTATGGAAATATGCCTAGAAAGACTTAAATCCAGCAATATTTCACCTTTATCTCTCGTTACCAAATCCAACCAATCACGATCGACCTGACTCTTGAAAACATCTCTCTGCTATGCAGTATGATAAAGATTTAAATCCAGCAATATGGCACCTTTATCTCTCATGACAGTATTACAATCGACCTGACTCCTTAAAACATCTCTCTGTTATGCAGTACAATAAGTACATCTTGGTTCCACCTACCTGTAGAGTAAGATCTATGAACAAATGCGGAAGCAAACTGATGCTCTGATGTTGTTGCATAATTGTTTTTTGGGTTCAGCCATGTCGTCCTGATTGAAGGTTCATTTAGGTAGCTTTTTAAGGGATATTTGGCTACAGTGATATTCCCAGAGAATTAACCACAGGTTTCCAGAATTCTAACTCCTGGCGCGAGTATCCTTAATATAACTTTTAAGGATATCGCATAATATCAGGGAACGTATTTCTTGATATGACACATGGCAATCTTCACCACAAATAGATTTTACGCTTTGAGTGGGAAGAGTGGCGAAAATGAAGGGGAGCCATTATCAAGGTTACCTGGTGGATCCCCTCCCGGTACTACTATGGCGTATTATTCCTTTTAAGGTAGCCATTTTAGCACAGTGTTCTTCCACGATGCTCTCGGTGTTGTACCTGTTTTCAAAGAATATTATCATGCAATCTCTAGTATCTTCATCCTCTGGAAAGTTGAGTATTTAATCTTTCCCGTGCATAATTTTTGGCTACCTTTTCACAGTTAAATTAACCTAATTTAAGGGTGTTAAGCGTAGCACTGCCCTCCCCAAGGGCGGCCATTTTAGGCCACTGTCGTACACCATAAATGCTTTATTTAGTTAGTAATACGACGTTCCCAGTAATTCTAGCTAGTTAGGCAAAATTATACTACTGAAAATAAGCTTTATACACATATAATATTTCCTCTTCCAAATGTTTTTTATCGTATTTGATAGGGCCTCGGTGGTACTAGCGTAGCCAAGATCACGGCTCGGGTTAGTCTAGCCTAACTCGTTTTAGTATACTTTAATAACGTTATCCCCCGTTTAACCTCTTGTATTGTTTTTATTAATTCAGTCGGAGATATAGATAACTCCTAGAATTACTAGTATAATATGATACGTTTCTCTTTTAGAGAAATAAGGATAAACCCTTCATTTCCCCTGGGTGCCGCCAGCCCAGGCGACAACCCTATCTTCCGTCATGGCCATTGAGTAGTGTACTCCGCTTTGACTTGGATAGTGTTTTCTGTTGATCTTGTTTGCCGGCGAGTATCCCGGCTTTGAAATACGACAATAACTAAGGGTATTCTGTCCTGTTGCCGACAACGCTACCAATAGGGGAATAGTCATTCCCCTGCCGGTTACATCGTTGTCGGCATAGGAAGTTCAGCTTCCCTTGACCACAACCGAAAGTGGGTAGTATAATTGCCACCTTTCTCCCTTATGGACTAAAAGACATGTCTTATATCCGGCAATGTCTCAGGATAGGGAATCTTTGTTCCTCTGCCGCCCAATATGGCGCCGGTATAGGAAACTATGCTTCCTTGATTTACAGCCGAAAGTAGGAGGCATACCTGCCGCCACCTTTTTCTATAAAATATAACAACCTTTCCCTTCACCTTCTGTCCTTTAGTGCCGTCACGATTCCTGTGGCCGGTATTCTACAATCACCCCGCTTGCCGGGCTGACTGAGTTACCGGCCGGGCTCCTACAAAGGCAGTTAGGTTGCCGTTTTGACCATCTCCCTAACGGAAGCTAAGCTCCGGAAAGGTTTAGCCGGACCTGACGGCTGCCGGTGAGAAACCCATTATACTTTTGAGTATTCTTCAGATCTTTTTTGGAATGCCATCCACAAACCCTGTAACCGGCAGTACAGCCGGCAACAGAAATTTTGGCTGGAAGGAAGCTTGAATCAATATATTCCTCCCTTTCCATTTGAATCCTCATTCTGGAAAAAAGGCAGTAGAGACAGTAGTCCCTACACCCCAAATTATTGTACTAAACTATGATAATATGGCAGGCTTTCTTTCCATTCTTTTTCTCTCTCTGTCAGCTAGTGCCGCCAGGCACTAGCCTAACTCGGTAGTATACTGGCAAAACTACAGTATAAGACAATACAGTAGCCAGTATTCCCGCAGTATAACAATACACCAGTTAGAAAACTACAGTATATAATGATACAGTGATTTGAAATTTCAAACATACTCTGTGTATCCTTTCATAGTTCATTGTTGAGACCGTTTAAAAAATGTTGAGGTGAAGTATTACTTCAACATTCTCATGAATCCTAGATCATTGGAACACCAATGACTACCTGTCAGTATTAATATTTTACAAATGGTGGAGTTAGTGTTAGTATCCACTGACTCCGGCTCTATGTACTAGGTTATTCCACTCTGTATTTTAACTAATAAGGAAACTAAACATTTTAATATTGTAGGAGGTCACAGCAATTGCCTGGAGGGGAAACACAGATATGTGTCTTTCCTACTTCTTTTCTAGCTTAATCGGGTCGCTCCAATCGCTTGACCTTGCTGACCGACGGCTTTGTAAAAGATATCCCTGACACTATGGAGTCAAGAGATACAGCAAGGGAATCCCACCAAAGGTGAGTATGAGGCTTCCAGAAGAACTCTCCGGGAGCTTCCCTACCTAACAAATCCTTAAACTTCCTACTGTTCCCTAAGGCTCAATCGAATACGTTTGGGCCTCAGGCACAGGTTCCCGCAGGAAGTGGTTCAAGAAGTCATTACCAAAGCAATCACGGAGAATGGGAACATGCTTCAAAAGTGGGGCATGTCCTCAAAGAGGAAATCATTACTAGAACTGCACAATTTCCGACCGTGACCATGACCACGGTGCCTCGAATAGTAGTCCAGCTGTAAACCACCTTCCAGTTGGTTTCTCATCAGCTGGTAGCCAGTCACCTGTATTTAATCCAGGCTTTGAAAGGCACTCTACCACCTTTCGGCCCTACAAAGGTAAGGACCCAAAAAGAGGATCCTCCTGAAATCTCCAAGGGTGGAGGAGGACGCGGTCAAGGAAACATGTCCTCAGGAACCTCTAAACAATGAGAGGTTCCAGGTAGGAAGAATATACCTCAAAACTCTTGAACAAGAAAGTAAGGAGGAAAGCAAAGTACATCAAAATTCAAGGGAAGGCTTTTTTGTGTTCACAAGAGAGACTCCGACATACCCAGAGTTATTCTACAATTGTCTCCACTCAACAAGTTCATCGAGATCGACAAGTTCCGGATGCTTACAGTGCAATACATAAGGACCCTTCTAGCAAAAAGGGTAGTATACGGTCTCATTAGACCTGGCAGATGCTTACTGGCACCTACCAGTCAGTCACCCCCTCTCTTCCTACCTAGGATTCAGGCTACAGAAGACAAAATTTGTCTTCAGAGCCATGCCCTTCGGACTAAACATAGCCCCAAAGATATTCACAAAGCTAACGGACACGATCGTCCAGCACCTATGCTCCGAAGGAGTACAGGTAGTAGCATACCTGGACGATTGGCGGGTGCAGACAGCATCCAAGACTAATTGTCTGCAATTGGCCGGAAAGGTGATCCAGTTCCTTGAACACCTGGGCCTCGAGACCAATAACTACAAGTCTCGCCTTTCTCCAGCTCACAAGTTTCAATGGTTAGGAATCAATGGGAACTTGCAGTCACACCACCTCTCCATTCTATTAAAAAAAGAGTAGAAAAATTGCAGCATCTGTCAGGAGACTAATCCAACACAAGAGGATTTCAAAATGCTAACAGGAAAGAGTACTTGGCTCTCTCCGGTTCGCAGTAGTGACAGATCCGGTGTTAGAAGCACAGCTAAAGGATACGCCAGGAGTCTAGAGAAGATACGTATCAAACGCTCGAAGAGATCAACAAGGTTGACACCGCCCCTATTCTGCATGCCATTAAGGCCGTGGTCAACGAATAATAGCCTAGCACAGACAATTCTCTTGCAACCACCACAAACATCAGTGGGGATACACACGGAAGCCTCCTTGAAAGAAGGGGGATGCCATCTGCATGAAAGGAAAGGGCAAGAAATTTATCATTCCAGTTCAAAAAACTTTCACATCAACATCTTGGAGGCTATGACAGTTCTCCTGACGTAGAGGAGACTATCCTCTCGCAGAACAGTCCACATTAGACTGGCTCTCAACAACGAGGTGATAGAAATATGTCTATTTGACAAGGCTCGAGTTCACCTCACATCAACCACGTGATGTTAGCCATCTTCCGCCTGGCAAGGAAGAGAAGATGGCATTTATCAAACAGTTCACCTTCAAGGGTTCGGTGATGTGACGGCGGATGCTCTATCAAGGTGAAAGCCGATAGAGACAGAATGGTCCCTAGACACAGGCTCATTCTCCTCTGTTTTCCATAAAAGTCCCGGAACTGCAGATCCACCTCTTCGCAACGAGCGATAACAAGAAACTACCTCGTTATGTAGCCCCCTACGAGAACCTTAATCAGAAGTGATAGACGTCATGTCTCTCAACTTGAATGGATGGAATCGAATTTATCTGTTTCCACCAGCCAATCTCCTGCTAAAAGTCCTCGATAAGCTAGGATCCTGCAGTGGAAAAACTCTTGTAGTGGCCCACAAATGGCCCAAAAACAATTGGTTTCCTCTAGTTCTAAAATTGAAACTGTAGCTGTTTCCTCTACCGTACCTAGTTTTATCCAAACTAGTGCAGAAGTCGGCTGTTACATTTCATCCTCGAGAACCAACAACCTGCATCTCATGGTTTTTTGGCCTAGCAGCGAACAATAGTTTGGGATCTCGAAGAATGTGGCCGACTTCTTTATATAGTACAAGTTAAGTCCAACCAGGAGACAATGTGGATTGTCTTGGAAGAAAGGGGTAACCCTCGTGAAAACAAGGGGACCAACAGGAATTTCCACAGGTTTCTGTCTCTCTTTCTTCTTTTACCTACTTAAAGGAGGCCTGACTTCCACTATGATAACCACGTGTAAGTCGACCCTGACTAGACCTCTTCTATACGCCTTTGAGACGGAACTCATAAGCGAAACCTTTTTTAAGGTACCAAAGCATGCACTTGACCCAAGCCGGCAACCCCTCCAAAGCCATTGCATGGGCGTTGGTCAAAGTGTTGCACTATCCTTCGGATATAACAATGAGGAAGAACTAACACAGAAAGTAAATTTTCTGTTAGCAATACCCTTAGGGGCTAGAGTTAGTGAAATGTTGGCCGTATCAGGGATGTAGGCCATATTCAGTTCAGAGAAGAGGGAAAACTGAATCCTTTCCCCGATCCTACTTTTCTCGCCAAAAATGAGCTGCCCACCAAAAGGTGGGGTCCTTGGAGAATCTGCCGACTGAAGGAAGATATCTCCCTATGCCCATTAGGGTTTCGTAAGGTCTGTCTTCGTAGAACTTCAGACTTCAAGCAAAGACAGCTCTTCCGAGGCGAAACCTCAGGATCAAAATTTATCCCTAAAATAACTGAGAGCAATGCTCACCTACTCATTCGCAGAGAGGATCCTGACAGCTCACCCGAAGTTCAGGATCCTAAGAAAATTGCTTCTTCACGGAACTTCTTCCAACACTATACAAAGCAAGTACCTAAACTAAGACATTTGGTGGCGGCGGGTAGTTTTAAAAAACCCGTCGTCTCAGCCTGCGACGAACAGTGAACTGCTTTGGGACTTTCCAGTGCATCGGGTGCATGTGTACATTTACCCTCGAGTGCAAATCACAACGATGATTAACTCACTGTTCCATATAGGTGCATATTTGACTGATAACACCGGTGACGAGTGAACATTGCATCACGGTGTTTATGCATTTCCGAAATCTTTACAAGTCAGTCCGATTTGGTTTCACATCTCAATTGAGTGGCACCATTTCGATGAATTTACATATTTTTCCAACAGGAGAAAATATGGACCCTGATGTGTTTTCAATGTCGGATCAGATTCATTCCTGATTGTAACTACAATTGATAATCTAGTTACAAGGTAAAATACTAAAAGTATTTGCGTCCTATTACTGCTATCTCTGTTACAGACGAAAAAAGTATACTAGAGTTTTAAATAAGCCCTAAAAGGCCCCATCTCTAGGATTTACCGTCCGTCCTTATGTAGATACAAACTTTGAATCCTTATAGTCGAAGTCGACACTTTTCCTACTAGTTCCAAGATTAGGGGATATGACAAATAACGGTAATGACATAAATAAAAATCTAGGAGACCATATAAGTAACTCATTCAAAGTAAAGGGACTTATACAAACCCACAGATATAGAACTTTCAAGTAATTCTCTGGTAAACTTCCATCAGGACAGCATGGCTGAGCCCAAAACACGGATTTTGAGCAAAGCGAAAAATCTATTTTTGGGTAATATGGCCATGTCGTCCTGATGGACCCTCCCTTCTTTCAAAAAAGGAGTATACAACTACGTAACGAAAGACCTCACCCGAAACTACTCTATCTGCGACTATCCATGCTTAAAGGCAACAAGGAATAATACGCCGTAGTAGTACTAGGAGGGGATCCACCGGGTAACCTTGATAACGGCTCCCCTTCATTTTCACCCTCAAAGCGTAAAATCTATTCGGGGGTGAAGACTGCCTATCAAGAAATACGTCCCCTGATATTATGCTATATCCTTAAAAGTTATATTAAGGATACTCGAGCTAGGAGTTAGAATTCTGGAAACCTGTGGTTAATTCTCTGGGAGTATCACTGTAGCCAAATATCCCTTAGAAAGCTACCTAAAGGAGCCTTCCATCAGGACGACATGACCATATCACCCAAAAATAGATTTCTCGCTTTGCTCAAAATCCATTTTATGCCGCAAAATTTAGCAGGATTTTTATGAAATTGTGCATCCTTTATGCATTTAAATTTTTCAATCAGTCTGTTATTTATAAGAATAATTGCATAAATGTAAAAAATTTATATAGGAAAAAATTGATGTTTACAGCTGTATAACATTTATCTGTAAATTACATTAATATGAAATACAATTGGGAATCAAGTAGACTGGTATTTATCACTATTTTGTTAATAATTTATAAAAAGTGTGAGTGTGATTGAAGAACAAAAATTAACACACAAGTAAATTTAGAATTTACTTACAATTTTTTCTAACAATTTTAAGATGAAATATCTTATTCACTATTAATAACCCAACAACGTTTTGCTATTCTGCAAAACTGATCGAATATTTATTAATATAAACTTATATATTTAAACAATCCTCTATTAAAATGGCATTCTCAAAATTTCTGTTAATATTTAGTTTTAAGCAAGTAATGCATTGCAAATGCACACAGCACACTCTAGCTGTGACTACATTAGTCCATATTTGGTGTTCTCAATTTGCGTAGGACAAACTGATATAATGATATGACTCTAGTTCTGCTATTCACCCTCTGACATTTGTTTATGTCAGCTCTTACAGTGGTTTTACCAACCATGTATAGCATTTGAGAATATTTATTACCTATATTACCACAATATTGGAATGTAAATCTCATATACTCACAGTTATTGGGGAGAAAAAATTGAATATCTGTTGTTTTGGTAATACTTGCTGAAGAAACTTGTGTCACTGAGCCTTGCTCTGCCGCAGGACTTATCGGGGAAAAATAGTCCTCCGCAAAACAAAGTCTTCCAATAGTTTTCTCTTAATATTTTACTGATTGTTTACTGGAAATCATTACCGGACACTTTGTGAAGTAGTTTAATGTACAAAAGGGATTCTTCCTGATGAAGCTTCAAATTCTTTTGATTTATAGATAGACCTTGAGTCATAGGGATCCATACTGGGTCACTCTGCATTGAGCCGACATTGCTTGCCCAAAGAGAAACTTCTCAATAAAACAAAAAAATTGTTGTTATTTACATGTAATAATATACACCAAAAAATTAAAAGCAGATCAGAAGCACAAACAGTCTGATCAAAGGTTAAAGGTCAAAGTATAGAGACATTAAAGAAAATAAGTGACTCATAAACTTATATATCTAATATTGAAATTTTTTTCTAAGAGAAGAAAATTTTATCTTCTTACATAGGTTGTTTTTTATTTTTGATATCCTTGTAATTCAATTCAATCAAAATGGAATTAGTTTTAGGTAGAGAGAGAGAGAGAGAGAGAGAGAGAGAGAGAGAGAGAGAGAGAGAGAGAGAGAGAGAGAGAGAGAGAGTACCATCCTCCACCGACACTAACAATGAAGTGTGACATCTGACTCAGCAAACACATTTGAAAGGTCATCATCACGTGACCATCATATAACGACATCATCCGTTGCAATAACATCACATTTCTCCGAGACATCAACTCAGATCTGTTAATTAGAAACAACAAGAAAACAAGGAAGACATGTACACGTGAAGAATCTACCCCCCCCCCTCCTCTTTACCATCTCTATATACCACTTTTAACTAATGTCCTTATGATGGTAATAAAAGGTTTATACAAAAAACAGTTATCGATATAGATAAATTTATCTTATCAACATCAACATATTATCAGTAAAATATCTAAATATCAGTAAAAATAAATAGTGAAATAAATGGTCCATATTAACAAAAAAAAAAATTAATCCAGGTTATTTATCAATATCATATGGAATGTATGTCAACATGATGATATTCCCCAAATAACACAAAATATATATTAAATCTATTTACATTCCATGAGCAAGCATTGGGTGAAAATCAGAATTCAATGAAGAGTATAGTACATTAGATTATATGTTAATATAAAATATTCCATAACACTACAAAATATATAGTTTGTTAACAAAACAGTACGTTCAAATAATGTTGTGAATAAGTGTAGAGTATAAAAATAGTATTTTCATATTATGTCGTAAATGGGTATACTGTATGTAAATAGTACAATAAAATTATGTCGTAAATGGGTATACTGTATAAAAGTAGTACATTCTAATCATGTTGTGAATGGGTATACGGTATAATAAATAGTACATTCAAATTATGTCGTAAATGAGTGTACAGTGTAAAGAAAATACTATATTTAAATTATGTCGTGAATGGGTATACAGTATATGGGCACTGATATATATTTAGAAAAAGTGGCATTTTGTGGAAGGGAATAACTATACTATGTGATGAAAAAATACATTCTATAAGGACTATGAATACTGTATGTATCAACAACAAAAATCATTCTTGGTAAGCCATTGATGAAAAATATAACAAAAAGATTATACAGCACCAAGATATTCTGATAAAAAGATAAATTATGGATACAAAATTTCTTGTTTTCTGGTTACAGTGAAGATATAAAGTATATTTTTAATTCTCTAACGAATTTTTAGATTTTTAAGGTAGAATTAGCACTAGCTTCCTTGCTCACCCAAATACCCCATTGAGGGTCATGGGGCATAGACAGAGTTGGAAGTCTGAGGACAGGAGTCAGCAGGTGGAGAGCCTCATACTACAGGACCTTCCTGGGGCACTGTAAACCTTATCTCAGCTGCCGCTTGTTATCAGAATCTGGCATTGGACTATTGTGGACTTCTCTCACTTAGGATCAGATTCCTGTGGAAAGAATTAGGATTTTAGGTTGAGAAGGTAGATTTTTTTTCTGAGATGGAATCAAAAGTTATTACAAAGCACATGAAATTTAGGAATGTATTTATAGGGGTTCTAAGAAATGTTTAATAAATAGGTTGACTCTGACAACAGGAGTGCCCAGTTCTACAGAATGGACTGGATGTAGAGACGAAGAGAAAATAATATTAGTGGAAGTGAAATTCCTGAGAAGAGCATGTGGAATGATACATGATGGGAGAAGACCTGAAGACCTGTTGTTGAGAGTGTGCACGTACAGGTGGACAGAAAAGCAGACTGGAGAAGGGGGTGAAATGTACACTGATGTGCTGGTTCTGTACCAAAATGCATGTTCTTTATTCTTGGAAATAAGTGACAAAATTATGAAAAGAGTCAAGTATTCAAGTTCACGGCTCACCATGTACTTTGGGCCACCATTATCATGAGGGATATGCTTCAGGGCTTCATCAATTTCATCTTCCACTTTGGGAAGAGAAACTGAAATATATGAATGTTTCATGAAAAATTAATTCACAATTTCCATGTCAGCCACAATAAAATAGTTTCTTGCTAAAGATATTTCTTCAAGTTATTATTGAGAGTAATCATATCTGTACTGTAGCAAATTTGCAGAGAGGAAGGTCGCCTTTATAGCTTTACACATTAACTCATTTTATTATGGAGAGTGTGTATGTGCTATTAATGAAATAAAGAGTATTTTGTTTTCATTATACTTCCTTGTAATTATATGAATATCATTTTGTTTCCTGGGTAATCCCTTAATTCTATTACATCTACCCTTAATCCATTATTAACCCTGGATAGGTACGCTCCTCGGACACCCCTTTAAGGGTATACTCGGACGCGAACGACCCCGACGCCAAAAAAAATTCTTGAAAAATCAGTTTTTGCAGTAACCTCCTTTTTTCTTTTGCCAAAAAAAAACTTCAATGAATGCTTAAAACAACTGTAAAGATAAATACTACTCATACTACTTAAAAATACTACTCATACTACTTAAAAAATTAAGTAGAAAAAAAAAAGACCTGACATAAAAATTCATAAAAAAAAAGTTTATACATATATACACAAATCCTTTTAGGAATTGATTCTTGAATGTTTAGGACACATCTTGATGTATTTTGGATGAAGTCAGACCCATGGAGGTGAAGATCTGAAATGAGAAAAAAAGAGTAACTTTTTTTGGCCAAAAAAATTTGTCCAAATTTCATGAATTTTTTTGGGTACCCAAATGAAATAGGAAGTTGCTAATTTTTTTAAGGAATAAACATATGTTATCCTAAAATAGAAATATGAAAAAAAATCTTCATTATTTTGTAAATTACATTTATATCAGGGGCCATATCTAAAGGTAATTTTTTGAGTACTTAGAAATTTCGTAAAAAAATACATATATTTGATATATAATATGATATTTTTGCAGGTAAAAATATACCAAAATATCACAAATTCTATAGGGAACAAGAATATATATAGATAGGGCAGCTTACGCTTCGGATATGTCCACAAAATGGCCGCCAACCACATTGACTAAGACTCCCTAATCTGCCACTTGAAATGTAGGAAGGGTATGTCAATTTCAAGGTGTTATTTACTAATCTAATTATTATTGGATAAGCATAAAAATTGTATGGTGGGTTGCTGGATAATTGTCGATTATTTTACGACTATAAAATTGAAATTCTGACCCAAAAAAATTTTTTTGAAGGGAAATAAAATCGAAAAAAAAAAAATGTAAAACCATATAATATTTTAGCTAAAAAAATTTGATGATATTCAATCAAAAAAAAAGTAAACAAAATATTCCGACAAATAAACATCTAGAGGAATCATTACTCTGTGATAGTTCCTTAGTACGTAGTAATTTTGGAAGAATTGGGAAAAAACGAAAAAATGGCAATCACCGGAAAATCGAACACATACCTATATATACGCCATATCTGGCTAAAAAAAAGATAGGCATGGGTAGCCAGATCATCTAGAAACACTTTCCAACACTATAAAAATATAAGTTTTGCGACACTACTTGCCAATTCCTTACGGTAACATGACTAAGCGAAAAAATGCAAAACAAATAAAAAGGGGCACTCGCGGAAAAATGGCTAACATTCTAATATACGGCATTTCAGAAAAAGAAAATTCAGCCACGTGCTAGGCAAACCATCAAGGCACATTTTCCGACAAATAAACATCTAAATGAATCATTACTCTGTGATAGTTCCTTAGTACGTAGTAATTTTGAAAGAAATGGGAAAAAACGAAAAAATGGCAATCACAGGAAAATCGAACACAAACCTATATATACGCCATATCTGGCTAAAAAAAAAAAGATAGGCATGGGTAGCCAGATCATCTAGAAACACTTTCCAACACTATAAAATTATAAGTTTTGCGACACTACTTGCCAATTCCTTACGGTAACATGACTAAGCAAAAAAATGTAAAACAAATAAAAAGGGGCACTCGTGGAAAAATGGCCATTCTAATATACGGCATTTCAGAAAAAAAAAATTTCAGCCACGTGCTAGGCAAACCATCAAGGCACATTTTCCGACAAATAAACATATAAATGAATCATTATTCTGTGATAGTTCCTTAGTACGTAGTAATTTTGAAAGAAATGGGAAAAAAACGAAAAAATGGCAATCACAGGAAAATCGAACACATACTTATATATACGCCATATCTGGCTAAAAAAAAAATAGGCATGGGTAGCCAGATCATCTAGAAACACTTTCCAATACTATAAAAATATAAGTTTTGCGACACTACTTGCCAATTCCTTACGGTAACATGACTAAGCAAAAAAATGCAAAACAAATAAAAAGGGCCACTCGCGGAAAAATGCCCAACATTCTAATATACGGCATCTCAGATAAAAAAAAAAGACATGCACGTGTTAGCCCAACCATCAAGGCACACTTTCTAACACATAAACATGAAAAAAAAATCAATAATATACGGCAATTCCTTACTACGTAGTAAATTTTTACAAATATTGAAAAAAAAAACAGAAATTTGCAACCGCAGTTAAATACCCAATATACCAATAACTACGTCGTATCTGACAAAAACGAAATCACGCATGGGTAGCCAGATCATCTAGACACACTTTCCAACACTAAAAAAGCAAAAGTTTTACGACACTATTTGGCAAAATCTTACGGAAAAATGACTTGGCAAAAAAATGAAAAAAAATGAAAAAGGGGCACTCGCGGTAAAATGGTCCTCGTGGTAATGAACGACATTTTAACTAAAAAAAAATCATGCACATGGTAGCCAAACAATCCACCAAGACTTTCCACAACTGATAACCTATACAAGTTGCACCATTCTACGACAATTTCATAATACGTAATAACTTTGATAATTATGCAAACTACCTTAGAAGGGTAAACTCGGGGAAGGAGTACAGCTACAGCAATGCACATCTGGACACTACTAGAGCGTGTAGGGGAGACACCTCCTGCAGGTCGATCACCCACAAATTCAGTCACGGGGGTGAGTCACGTGAGAAAAACCTGTTTTTTTTTGACGCTCGGGGTCGCGAACGACCCATCGTACCTATCCAGGGTTAAATCCCTTCCAGATGAATAAAATGAATGCAAAAACTCTATTGAGACAGCAACTGCGACATTTAAATCCCTTCCAGATAAATAAAATGAAAGCAAAAACTCTATTGAGACAGCATCTGAGACATTTAAATCGCTCCCAGTTGAATAAAATGAATGCAAAAACTCTGTTGAGACAGCATCTGGGACATTTAAATCGCTTCCAGATGAATAAAATGAATTCAAAAACTCTGTTGAGACAGCATCTGGGACATTTAAATCGCTTCCAGGTGAATAAAATAGATGCAAAAACTCTATTGAGACAGCATCTGGGACATTTAAATCCCTTCCAGATGAATAAAATGAATGCAAAAACTGTGTTGAGACAGCATCTGGGACATTTAAATCAATTCCAGTTGAATAAGATGTCTTCTCTCACCCTGACTCCCTTCAAGGAGGCGAGGAGTCTGAGGATGACCTCAGGGCTCCTCGTCCTCCCCAGGGAACACAGAGGAAACGAGATTGACCTGAACGATCTGTTGAGAAGAAGGAAAGGAATAAAGTGGGATGAAATGAAATGAAAAGAAGAAGAAAGGAAATGATGTCATCCAAATTTATTCATTATTTTATGATTTTATTGTTATCTTGTTTTGTTAAGATGAACATGTGCATTCAGACTCATACACGCACACACGCACACACACACGAATACCAATGGAGAGAAAGAGAGAGCGGGAAGGTGAGTGAGGGAGTGTGTGTGTGTTCCCAATAATAGAATAAAAAGAGAGAGCAACAAGGAATTCCAACTTCCCTTTATGCATTCTATTATATGGGATTTCCACGTACATTGTCGGCCTACGGATAGTACCCTTTCACACACACACACACACACACACACACACACATATATATATATATATATATATATATATATATATATATATATATATATATATGTGTGTGTGTGTGTGTGTGTGTGTGTGTGTGTGTGTGAAAATCTCAGTAGGCCTATATATATGCATATCTATTTTGACAGGACATAGGCCTATTTTCTCAGAGTATTAGGTAAACTCAATAATGAATAATATAATATGATATAATGATAATACTCTCTCTCTCTCTCTCTCTCTCTCTCTCTCTCTCTCTCTCTTATAAGGAATGATGTCTCCTCACCTCCTTGCATCCTGTGGTTGCAATGTCCGAAGGATGTCCCCAACCTTCTCGATGTCTTCTTCCTTGACGTCCCTGACAGTGACATTGACATTTGGATCCTTCTCCAAGAAAGGGATGGGGCGACTGACGCTGCTGACGTCGTTGACACTGAAGCAAATATCTGAAAGAGAAAGAAGAAGAGGAAGAAGGTTGAGTAAAATGATAATCAAAACTGAACATTTTCTATGTGTTTCTTTCTTGAGATTCTAAAGGAAAAGCTTAAATAATAATAATAATAATAATAATAATAATAATAATAATAATAATAATAATAAAAACTGCAACAACGAATTTAGAGACAAAAGAACTAAACACAGTAGAGCAATGTCTGCCAGTGTGTCTGGGAGGTTGCGTTAATGTGTGTGCGTTTGTGTGTGCGCATGCTACCATTGTAGCCGCTCGCATAAGGAATGTCTCCTCATGAAACCCTCACATTATGCATCATCTAAATCACCTCAGCCAATAACAACTCAGCTTCATTTAATTGGCCCAATTTCATTGGCCGATATCTTTTCACTTTCCTTTGGTGATTGGTTCTCCCGTTCGGATAACTCCGCCCACATCCTTGTAGAGAACCAATCAGCGCAGGAAGGAGGCGGAGTCAGGAGGAGACGCGTCTGACTATGGCTGGTGCCGATATCAGTTTCCTATTCATTACAATCATGATCACAATGATTCATTTCTATCATTATTAATTAAATCAAGGCCATAGAAATGAGACATTTCCTTTTAATATATGGAAAGAAAGAAATTAAAACTTAACATTAAAAACTTTTATATAAAATTCAAATCAGATGAAAACATTATTTTCCTTTTTGTGAAAATAAAACCTGATTGAGACCTCTGAATATAATGTTCTACATCTACAGAGTAATAATGATGATAATAATGATGTTAACAATGATATTGATAATGATAACAACGATATTAACAGACTGAATGACAGGATGAGGATGAGGGAAAGGAGGCCAGGTATTGTAATGTCCCTCGGAGGAAAGGAACAGAGAAAATAATATTATTATTACTTACTTAAATTTGTAATCTGTTTTGTCTTTTCCAAAGATTGACAGAAGGCGTCGAGGCTGGGATGGTCCTTGAACCTGACATCGAGTCCTTCAATATTTGGAGGGATTTGGAACGTTGGGTCCCAGATGCCTTTGTATTCCTCACAACTGTTCCAAAGAGAAGAAAAGAAAAGAAAGAAATAGTTATTGGATTTTGATTGGGAATTTCATTATCAAGTTGATGATGATGATGATGATGATAATAATGATAATGATGATGGTAATGATGATGATGATGACGAAAACGAAAAGTTAAAACAAATAATTTCGTGAAATATGGAAATTAATATTACCGAAAAATGAAAAATTAAAATCAGGACTTTTTGATTATGATGATGATGATGATGATGGCAACCAAAACGAAAAGTGAAAAAGAGTAATTTCGTAAAATATGGAAATTAATATTAGGCCTACCGAAAAATGAGAAATTAAATTCGGGACTTCTTGATGTTTACCCGACTTATTATGAGTCTAATTGTGACAATGATGATAATGATGATACTGACAATAGAGTGCTTTCAATGACGTCACTGGGAATCGCCGGCGGCCATGCTGGAGGGCATACAAAGCGAAAACATGGCGGCTGTAACAGCGAATATGGACAATGAGAGCGACTTTGTCAAACAATTGTCGGGTGATGATAAGCGTTTTTACAAGCAGAAACTCGATCTAATTGATGGCCTAGATCCATACCAGATGCAGAATTCATTCAGTCAAAATATTGAGGATTTTCCCAGTATTTCATACATTGATATGGTGAACTACTTGGTACTGTCGGCCAACCCAGAACATGAGTGGGCATACATTTCCATTGAATAATCTGCTTCCAGAATTTGTTGTTTTTCCCTTTAATGCTTTTAAGTCCAAAATTAGATAAACACTGGGCCGATGAAGAGAGTGTTTATAATTATAATGCTAATATTGATCATTTAGCCTAACCTTGTGTATTATAATTTCTTATTGTCAAAATGTATGCAAAAGTTTTGCATTATTATGTCAAATCTTTATCAGTTCATGCCTAACCATTGTGTTTGTGTTTGGTTACAAATGCTATAATTTCTTATATACATATAAACATATGATGGACAAACTCTATTGTAATGCTCTTGGATGATCGTTTTGCCTCCTTGCAATTAAATGCGCAAGTTTAATTATTTTTTCGATGTTTCATATATAAGCTGAAGACCCCTTCGGATTAAACCAGCTTTCAGATATTATTATTATTATTTATAATCAATGTTTATTCATCACATAGACCTGTATGTCTGCACAATTTAATACACAAATTAAAATAAATATAAATATACACTTAATCATATATAGGCATGAGCACCTTGGCGAAAGAGAGACCTAGGTAAGTAGCCTTTGTTAATATAGCCAATATGGGCGCTTTTAATTTTTGTTTTGTAAATCTGAGATGACCCTTTTGATGTTTAAAAATTGAGATGCCCCCTCCCCCACACACACTACACACTGAACTGACGATGATACTTTTGAAGTTACCCATGCGATCGGATATAGCATGTTTACACAGGAATAATGATACTTTTAGGGCCTAGCTGAGACTGACCTGATATGAAATAATCAGAACAGATACGTGCTTAGGGTAGTGAGGATTCACGTAGATCAGCCCGTGATATTCTGGTCAACCACAAGTCACGTCTGCACTTGGATAATTCTTCTGTATCTTTGTCCTGATTCTGAATAACTGCCGGTATGCGGTAGAAACTCTTGTCATCTCTTCGTCCTCGATTCCCACAGCCAACAATAGCACAAAAACTGGGCATTGTGTTAATGTGAATGTGATGAAATGGCTAAATATTCAACAGCTCAACCATAGCTATTCACTGAACGCGTCTTTGTATGCCCTCCAAGATGGCGGACCGGAAGTTTGATGACGTGTATTGAAAGGACTCTATATAAAATATATTGTTTACAAGACTCAAGATGATTGTTATACTAAACGTTATGAGTTCTCTCTCTCTCTCTCTCTCTCTCTCTCTCTCTCTCTCTCTCTCTCTCTCTCTCTGTCTTTATTAGTAGGCCTATATGTGTGTGCATGTGCATATGTTTGTATGTATGATCGTGTATCATTGTATTGTTATACAGATATTTGATTATTATATGTATCTTTATAATGTTCAAAATAACTGTCAAATAATAATAACTTACTCATTGCTGAGTAGATTCTTGATTGACTCTCTCTCTTCTACGGTCGGCTCTGAATCTCCATTGTAAAGGTTAGGTAGATATATCCTTGATGGGTTGATGAGATGCCGGCTAAGTTGCCTTTGTAGTTCAACTAACCCATCAGTGTCATAAAGGTCTATTGTGATATCAATTTCTTCTCTGTTTGGGAGAGGGGGATCTGTGGCTCTAAGGAGGGCAATATACGCATCAATTGTATGATCTTCAATTTTGGTGTCCTCATCAAACAACTCAAACCTCTGTGCTATCCATCTTGAAGAAGAATGATCACATTTGATATTCTTCAAGACTCTTAGCACAGAGTCTTTGTCGTTCACTCCCGACCTTACTAGGAGTTCCAGTGCCTCAATCTTGGCATCTTCTGACACCTTCATCTCGTCCCCGTCACCCATATGCAATAGGCTGATCATCTGTATCAGCATATTTTGATATTTGTGAAGGTTTTCCGGGAGTCTCCCTCCAAGAAGCATTTCAAAGATCTTTGTAGGTGTGGCTGTGTTTACAGATTGGTCCCAGCATTGGTTTGTCAATTTCATAGGGAAAGACAGAGCTGCCATGAATTCCATCATCCCTTTATGAGGGAAACTGTAATGAAAGAAGCCCTGGGAAGTGGTCACTTTCTTTAGGAAGGCGCCAGTTAGCTCTTCGGCTGGCAATCCCAAACTATGACAAAAGGCAGCCAAATTATTGATGATGGATTCTGGAATTCTGATTTCATCTCTTTGTAATGCTTTGAATGATTCCTGACATAGTTTTTCTATGGCACGCTTTATGTGAATCTTTAAAAAAGTTGGTGGCAAGTGAGCTGTGAGCAGGTTTCTTGCCAAACGCTCCTCTAATTTTGAGCAAGACAAAAGGTAAAATTGCCAGTAGAGCTCAGCTTCAGTGGTGATGTTGCTTATAACCTCTGGTTTATTCATCCACAGAATTGTTACAAGAGCGAGATTTAAGGGTAGTCCCCACACCTCTTGCATAGTGTGCATTGTTTTCCTCAGATACTGTAACAGTTCATCTAATGATTGCAAAGGAGAATTGTCTGACCTTAACCCTGGATAGGTACGGTCCTCGGACACCCCTTTAAGGGTATACTCGGACGCGAACGACCCCGACGCCAAAAAAAATTCTTGAAAAATCAGTTTTTGCAGTAACCTCCTTTTTTCTTTTGCCAAAAAAAACTTCAATGAATGCTTAAAATAACTGTAAAGATAAATACTACTCATCTGCAGAAAAACTATTTATTACAAATATTTTAAAAAATTAAGTAGAAAAAAAAAGACCTGACATAAAAATTCATAAAAAAAAAGTTTATACATATATACACAAATCCTTTTAGGAATTGATTCTTGAATGTTTAGGACACATCTTGATGTATTTTGGATGAAGTCAGACCCATGGAGGTGAAGATCTGAAATGAGAAAAAAAGGGTAACTTTTTTTGGCCAAAAAAAATTGTCCAAATTTCATGAATTTTTTGGGTACCCAAATGAAATAGGAAGTGGCTAATTTTTTTAGGGAATAAACATATGTTATCCTAAAATAGAAATATGTAAAAAAATCTTCATTATTTTGTAAATTACATTTATATCAGGGGCCATATCTAAAGGTAATTTTTTGAGTACTTGGAAATTTCGTAAAAAAATACATATATTTAATATATAATATGATATTTATGCAGGTAAAAATATACCAAAATATCACAAATTCTATAGGGAACAAGAATATATATAGATAGGGCAGCTTACGCTTCGGATATGTCCACAAAATGGCCGCCAACCACACTGACTCAGACTCCCTAATCTGCCACTTGAAATGTAGGAAGGGTATGTCAATTTCAGTGTTATTTACTAATCTAATTATTATTGAATATGCATAAAAATTGTATGGTGGGTTGCTGGATAATTGTCGATTATTTTACGACTATAAAATTAAAATTCTGACCCAAAAATTTTTTTTTGAAGGGAAATAAAATCGAAAATAAAAAATGTAAAACAATATTTTAGCTAAAAAAATTTGATGATATTCAATCAAAAAAAAGTAAACAAAATTTTCCGACAAATAAACATCTAGAGGAATCATTACTCTGTGATAGTTCCTTAGTACGTAGTAATTTTGAAAGAATTGGGAAAAAACGAAAAAATGGCAATCACCGGAAAATCGAACACATACCTATATATACGCCATATCTGGCTAAAAAAAAGATAGGCATGGGTAGCCAGATCATCTAGAAACACTTTCCAACACTATAAAAATATAAGTTTTGCGACACTACTTGCCAATTCCTTACGGTAACATGACTAAGCAAAAAAATGCAAAACAAATAAAAAGGGGCACTCGTGGAAAAATGGCCATTCTAATATACGGCATTTCAGAAAAAAAAAATTTCAGCCACGTGCTAGGCAAACCATCAAGGCATATTTTCCGACAAATAAACATATAAATGAGATATTACTCTGTGATAGTTCCTTAGTACGTAGTAATTTTGAAAGAAATGGGAAA
>NC_090767.1:31081404-31093904 GCF_036898095.1 Palaemon carinicauda
AAAATTAGTTTTAGCAAAAAAGTGGGGGAATAGAGTAGGTGGATGTAAAAGGGAGCAGGTGAGGGTTGAAAAGCTAATAAAACCGGGGGTAAAAAGTAAATATCAGGAAAAGTTGAAAATGGCATATGACGAGGTGAGAGTAAGAGAAACAGGTAATTTAGAGGAGGAGTGGAAGTTAGTAAAAGAAAATATTGATGGGATTGCAAGTGATGTGTGTGGCAAGAAGGTTGTTGGAGGCAGCATGAGAAAGGGCAGTGAATGGTGGAATGAGGGAGTGAAGGTAATAGTGGAAGAGAAAAAGAGGGCTTTTGAAGAATGGCTGCAGAGTAATAGTATAGAGAAGTATGAAAAATATAGAGAGGAAAATGTGGAAGTAAAGCGCAAGGTACGTGATGCAAGGAGGGCAGCTGACCTGAGGTGGGGTCAGGGATTGGGTCATTCATATGAAGAGAATAAGAAGAAGTTTTGGAAAGAAGTGAAGAGAATAAGGAAGGCTGGCCCAAGAATTGAAGAGACAGTGAAAGATGGAAATGGAAGGTTGTTAAAAGGAGAGGAGGAAAGGGAAAGATGGGCGGAATATTTTGAAAGTGTACTGAATGTTGAGGATAATAGGGAGGCAGATATAATTGCTGTTGCAGGTGTTGAGGTGCCAGTGATGGGAGATTAGAATGAGAGAGAGATTACAATAGATGAAGTGAGGAGAGCACTAAATGAAACGAGAGTAGGAAAAGTGTCTGGTATGGATGATGTTGAAGGAAGGGGGTGTGACTGTACTTGAATGGTTGGTGAGATTGTTTAATATGTGTTTTGTGTTGTCAATGGTACCAGTAGATTGGGTTTGTGCATGTATTGTACTACTATATAAGGGTAAGTGAGATGTACATGAGTGTTGTAATTCAAGAGGTATTAGTTTGTTAGGCATAGTTGGAAAAGTGTATGGTAGAGTAATGATTAATAAGATCAAGGATAAAACAGAAAATGCAATCTTAGAAATACAGGGTGGTTTTAGAAGAGGTAGGGGTTGTATGAATCAGATTTTTACTGCTAGGCAGATATGCGAGAAATATTTAGCAAAAGGTAAGGAGGTGTATGTTGTGTTTATGGATCTGGAGAAAGCGTATAATAGAGTTGATAGGGAAGCATTGTGGAATGTGATGAGGTTATATGGAGTTGGTGGAGGGTTGCTGCAAGCAGTGAAAAGTTTCTACAAAGGTAGTAAAGCATGTGTTAAGATAGGAAATGAAGTGAGTGATTGGTTTCCGGTGAGAGTGAGGCTGAGACCAGGATGGGTGACGTCGCTGTGGTTGTTTAACTTGTATGTTGATGGAGTGGTGAGAGAGGTGAATGCTCGAGAGCTTGGACGAGGATTAAAACTGGTAGATGAGAATGACCATAAATGGGAGGTAAATCAGTTGTTGTTTGCGGATGATACTGTACTGGTTGCAGACACAGAAGAGAAGCTTGGCCGATTAGCGACAGAATATGGAAGAGTGTATGAGAGAAGGAAGTTGAGAGTTAATGTGGGTAAGAGTAAGGTTATGAGATGTACGAGAAGGGAAGGTGGTGCAAGGTTGAATGTCATGTTGAATGGAGAGTTACTTGAGGATGTGGATCAGTTTAAGTACTTGGGGTCTGTTGTTGCAGCAAATGGTGGAGTGGAAGCAGATGTACGTCGGAGAGTGAAAGAAGGTTGCAAAGTGTTGGGGACAGTTAAGGGATTAGTAAAAAATAGAGGGTTGGGCATGAATGTAAGGAGAGTTTTATATGAGAAAGTGATTGTACCAACTGTGATGTATGGATCGGAGTTGTGAGGAATGAAAGTGATGGAGAGACAGAAATTGAATGTGTTTGAGATGAAGTGTCTAAAGAGTGTGGCTGGTGTATCTCGAGTAGATAGGGTTAGGAACGAAGTGGTGAGAGTGAGAACGGGTTTAAGAAATAAGTTAGCAGCTACAGTGGATATGAATGTGTTGAGGTGGTTTGGCCATGTTGAGAGAATGGAAAATGGCTGTCTGCTAAAGAAGGTGATGAATGAAAGAGTTGATGGGAGAAATACAAGAGGAAGGCCAAGGTTTATGTGGATGGATGGAGTGAAGGAAGCTCTGGGTGATAGGAAGATAGATGGGAGAGAGGCAAGAAAGCGTGCTAGAAGTAGGAATGAATGGCGAGCTATTGTGACGCATTTCCGGTAGGCCTTGCTGCTGCCTCCGATGCCTTAGATGTCCGCGGAGGTAGAAGCAGTAGGGGATTCGGCATTATGAAGATTCATCTGTGGTGGATAATATATGAGGGTAGGCTGTGCACCCTAGCATTACCAACTGAACTCGGTTGAGTCCCTTGTTAGGCTGGGAGGAAGGTTGAGAGTAGAGGTCCCATTTTTGTTTTTCTTTCATTTGTTGATGTCGGCTACCCCCTAAAATTGGGGGAAGTGCCTTGGTATATATATATATATATATATATATATATATATATATATATATATATATATATATATATATATATATATATATATATATATATATATATATATATATATATATATATATATATATATATGTATATATATATATATTTTTGGGCTCAAGCCATGTCGTCCTGATGGAAGTTCCTATAGGGTAGCTTCCTAGGGTATATTACAACTACGGCGATATTCCCAGAGAATTTACCTTAAGGTACCAGAATTCTAACTCCTGGAGCGAGTATCCCTCGTGAAAGGGATATCGCGACATATCAGAGGACGTATTCTAGACACGTCACATGGCAATCTACATCCTGGACAGAGATTTCGTCTCGTAGGAGGTGATTGACGAGATACGAATTCGGGAAAGAAAAAGGGGGGCCGCTCCCAAGGCTTCCCTATCCCCCGATTCGTATGCGTGCCTGGCGCCAATTCTGGCGCCATCTGTATTCCTTTTTGCGTAGCTTAACAACTCGGTGTTTTTTCCTGTTTTTCTCGCAAATCTTGGATTTATTCGGCTTTTCATGGCTTCTCCGTCTTCATTGGCCTCTGATAAGTTGAGTATAGTGTCTGTTATGTATAAATGTAGGCTCTTGGTAAAATTTTCAGTGATTAATAGTATTAATCTTTGATACAAGAGCCGTAGCCTACCAGAGGTGTCCTGGACACTGTCGCTCGCTAGGTATAAATTAGTTAGTCAGAGCGACATTCCTGGTTGTTTTGCTTTAATAAATTTTAGCTATTTAGCTTTACATAGGATTTCCTTTCGTGCTTAGTATTATTTGGCGAAGTATTTGCCATTCTGGCCTACGCTAGGCCATGTAGCCTAGTCGTTTGGTCCTAGTACTTCATGCATGATTTTGGTTTTTCCGAGTGTAATTAAAATTTTATTGAAGCTTTAGGCTATATTTTATACATTTTAGACTGTGTGGAATATTTCCAAGATTGTATACGTGTGAGTTTCGGTGAATTAGGTAATCGATTCTCTTGGTGCCTGGGCTAATTGCTTATGGAGCCTTAGTATGCTTTATCATACTCCCCGGTTGCTTTCTTTTCTTCGGAGAAGGTATGCAATCCCTTTCCCTCTGTTTAAGCCTTGGGCTTATCCCTAAGTGGTTTTTTCCGAATTTATTTTCGATAAAACTATACTAGGGTGTTACTATACCTTCCTGTTCCTGTAGTTATGGTTCAAGAGGGACAGAACAACAGAGTTTTTAGTCTGAGTCTGTGTTGTCTGGCTTGGGACATAGTCCCCCTCGCTGACCTAACACATACAAAGGGAGCTTAGCTCCCTTAGGTCACTACCGAAGGTTTCTGTAGTTATGATTCCTTCTTTTGTGATCTACCAGACTAGTCCTGTTGCTGTTCTCGGGGGAGGATAAGTTCTTCCCTTGGGAGTAGCAACGCCTTCCTTGCTTTGGTGCTCTGGAAGCTGGCAAGTATTGCTGGCCTTTCCCCTTAGATCTCCCTTAGGCTAAGATAAGTTTCTTGGCTGCGGGTGATCTGTTACTAAAGCAAGGTTGGCAGGACCCTCTTGTCCCTTCCCCCTCTATCTCCGTAATGGCCTAGCCATTACTGTACTGTACCTTGCCGGCCGGCAGAGCTGGCCGGCAGGGGTCTTACTGTACTGTACGTCGTTCTACTTCTGAACCTAGTATAGGTTAGGATGTGGAATTGACTCAGCCCCTTGCCGGCCGGCAGAGCTGCTGGCCGGCAAGGGTCTTATGTTTTCGAGTGCTGCCCGGACCTCTCTTGGCCAAGGAAGCCTGAATTAGTTTCTCCCCTTCCTTATATGCACTCTTTCGGTTGCCGGGCTTGGAGGTTGTGTACACTCTTATCCCGGCATCCATTCTATTTTTCTTCTAGTGCTGTACCTCTCCCGGCTGCCGGCCTATGAGGCCGGCAGCCGGGCAGGTGTAGTCTTCTGGTTCTTTTGCTGCCGGCTGGCATCGGTCTTGTACCTTTGCCGGCCGGCTTATGTCAGTCCTTGTCTGCCGGTCACCAAGAGTGTGGCCGGCAGCTGGGTACTACCTTGTGTAGTTGCTGGCCGGCAGCCATTGCCGGCCAACACTGGCTGTTACCGGCCGGCAGTTGCTGCCGACCGGCACAGGCATTTGAACCAGAGTGCTGCTGCCCTATAGCTGTTAAGTAGTATACTTTAAAGCTAGTTGTGGTGTGTGCCGGCCGGCAAAGGCAGGCCGGCACACATCCCCCTATACTGTACTAGTATTCTTCTGTATAGCATATACAGTAAGAAGAAAACTATAGTAAGGGTTTTGGTACAGCACTGTATCTTCTAACACTATTGTGTTTTCTTGCACATCCCTTTGCTGTTGCCCTCAGATAGGAAGCTGAGTTCTTCCCTGTCTATTATCCAGGATTTTAAAATCATTGCTTAGGTGTGAGATCCACCTGTTTCCTCTGGAAACCTTGCATTGGTTACTCTAGAAGAGATAAACCATTTTGTTTTTATTATCTGGAAGGCTGCAACAATGGGTTGTGAGGGAAACACAAGTGTGTGTCTTTCCTTTCTGAATTGTTATGCTATACTATGCATATCCAGTGATACATAGTTCACTTGATACTCATGGAAATTTCTTCTCTTTACAGAAGGACACTCCGAAGTGGGGAAGTGCTTTCTGCAATGTCAGCAGCAAGAACCTCTGCGGACATGAGTTTTGTAGGAGACACGCAGCATACGCTGTCTCCAAGGATGATCTCCGGTATTGGGACCCTCAGGTATGTACTGTGTGCACTAACCCGATAAATGAGACATTTAAATAGCTAGGAAGAAGCTTCGTACCTGGGTAAGGGGCTTCCAAAAGAACACTTCTGGCCCTTATCTTCCAAGTGAGAAGATGAGGGCGTATCCTTTCCCTAAGGCATCAGCTGATGCAGTGTTTCCCCAGCCTCAAGAGGAGATCCCCTAAGTTCAGATCCAGGTGGATGCTGAAGTCGCGGTCGCGATGTAAGACATCCAGCTAGATGACAGGATGTCTGATGTGGACGGGTGTCAGGAGGAAGACCTCCTGGCAGAAGCCCAGGATGAAGTTCAAGCCCCTCTACATCGGCCGGTCTCCCAGTAGAGCTGGGACAGGCCCTCTCTTCTATTGTTGGAATGATCCAACAAATGCAGAAGGAGAATCAGGAGAAGGCGGCTGCAATGGAACTGCGAATGCAGTGCCTTGCAGAATCACATGGGTCCCAGAAAAAGCTCAATGTGAAAGACCTTCCCTTGTGCTCAGATGCTAACCCATGGAGGTATGCTGAGCACATGCCGATGACGACTGGGAAGATCGTCATCTCGGATAAGCAGGGCTCAGTTCCCCTGGAGGGTGGAATTCTGGCCCAGCAAGGCATCATATCCGGACTGTTATGTCCGGCTGAGGAAGGAACCAGCTTCAAAGGAGGAGACAGAGCCGAAGGAGGTCATAGTGATGGACCATGCTAAGGCTCAAGCTCTACTTTCATCCTCGATGAAAGAGAGGGGCTTCTCTAACTCAAAGGTAGCTGCATTGAATAGGAAGCTCCCTTCCTTTGTGTCCTCGCCTACTAGAGCCTTCCCCTTTTTTACAGAAAGGGTTTCTGGCTGTACTAAAAGCAATCGAGGCCAGCAAGTCTTGCCCCTCCCTAGAGGAGTGTAAACCCTTGTCGCTGGCCCTGCCTATGGACCACAAAGACTGGAAGGACGTCCATCTTACGTTCTCAGTGGGAAAGTTGGAGGCTGATATTGCCGGACGTCACTTCGGCAAGGACCTCCCTAAGCTGTCTGACTTTCTTTTACGAAGTGAGTTCGATACAAAAGAAAGACTGACTGCCTCAATGTCTCTTCAGACTACTCTCGAGACGATGGCAAGTGATCCCAAGGTCCATGAAATGTTCATGGTAGTGGCCAAGCCTCATCTGGCCACAGTGACGAAGGACCTTTATGGCTTCGTCAAGGCAAGGAGAGCTTGTAGGGAGTTCGTGTTTACCTCGGCTACGGTGAGGCACGAGCTAAAGAAACTAATCTCCTCCAACATTTGGGGAAAAGACCTTTTTCCCTACCGACTTGGTCAAAGAAGTTGGTGATAAAGCCGCCTTGGAGAATAGAAACCTTCTCCAGAAGTGGGGCCTGGCTATCAAAAGAAAGTCTTCCCCGGATGAAGGTCCTCAACCAAAGAGGAAGACTATGAGGACTAGGCTACCGTCTCGGCCAGCCAAGCCTCTTAGACAGCAACAGCAACTGCAATTGCCATTGCCCCCAGTGCCCCAGATCGTGGCACAAACCCCGACCACCTTTCAGTGGGTACCCCAGGCCGTGTCGACACAGTCCACGGCATTCACCCCAGCGTTCGAAGGGCAGTCTACTTCCTTTCGAGCAAAGCCTAGAGGAGCAGCCAGAGGCTCGTCTAGACGCCCCTCAAGGACGGCAGTCCAAGTGAGGTGATACCGGTAGGAGGGAGACTTCTGAAATTTCGGGATCGGTGGACCTTCGATCCCTGGGCCCACAGCCTACTCAAGAATGGACTGGGCGGGAGCTGGTACAGCCCTCCACCCCCGTACCTTCGGTTTTTCCAACACTCCACCCCCGTTATGGAGGAGTACGTTCAAGAACGGTTGGAGAAAAAGGGTGAAGCCCATCAATTTCTAAGGGAGGCTGTTTTGTGTTCCCAAGAAAGACTCGGAAAAGCTCAGAGTCATTCTGAACTTGTCGCCACTTAACAAGTTCATAGTGAATTGCAAATTCAAAATGCTAACACTGCAACACATAAGGACCTTACTGCCCAAGAGGGCATATTCCGTCTCTATAGACTTGTCAGACGCCTACTGGCACATTCCAATTAGCCATCGACTCTCCCCCTACCTAGGGTTCAGGCTACAACGAAGACTATACGCCTTCGGAGCCATGCCATTCGGGCTAAACATAGCCCCAAGGATTTTTACGAAGCTTGCGAGCGTAGCTCTCAAACAATTTCGCCTAAAGGGAATTCATGTAGTAGCCTACCTGGACGACTGGTTGGTGTGGGCAGCATCCGAGACAGAATGCTTGCAAGCTTCCAGTCAAGTGATCCAGTTCCTAGAGTACCTAGGCTTCAAGATCAACAGAAAAAGTCTCGACTTTCTCCATCTCAAAAGTTCCAGTGGCTGGGAATCCACTGGGACCTTTTGTCACACCGTTTCTCCACCCCGGCGAAGAAAAGGAAGGAGATAGCGGGTTCTGTCAAGAGACTTCAAGATTCCGAAAGGATATCAAGACACGAGCAGGAGAGAGTACTGCGCTCTCTCCAGTTTGCTTCGGTGACAGACCCAGTGCTAAGAGCACAGCTAAAGGATGCAATCGGAGTTTGGAGAAGTTATGCATCAAACGCGTGAAGAGATCTGAGAAGACCAGCCGCTTCGGCTAAGTACTCTTCTCAGGCCTTGGTCCCAAGCCAAACATCTAAAGAAGTCAGGTTCTTCTTCAGCCACCTCCCCCGTCGGTGACGATTCACTCAGACGCCTCGAAGGAGGGATGGGGAGGTCACTCTCATCGGAAAAAAGTCCAGGGGACTTGGTCCAGGCTATTCAAGACCTTTCACATAAAACTTTCTAGAAGCTAGGGCAGTGCTCCTTACCTTAAAGAAAGTCTCCCCGCGTCATTCGATCCACATAAGGTGGTGATAGACAGCGAGGTAGTTGTGAGATACTTGAATCGACAAGGATCGAGGTCACCACCTCTCAACCAGGTGATGTTGGCCGTCTTCCGATTGGCGGAAAAGAAGAAGTGGTACCTGTCGGCAGTTCACCTTCAAGGAGTCCGCAATGTGACAGCGGACGCTCTATCCAGGTTCACACCGATAGAGTCGGTATGGTCCTTAGACGCAGGATCATTCTCCTTCATTCTGAATCAGTCCCAGAACTGCAGATAGACCTCTTTGCGACGAAAGACAACAAGAAGTTGCCCCTGTACGTGCCCCGTACGAGGACCCCTTAGCGGAAGCAGTGGACGCGATGTCCCTCGACTGGAACAGATGGTCCAAGATTTATCTGTTCCCTCCTCACAACCTTCTGTTGAGGGTCCTCAACAAACTGAGATCCTTCAAAGGGTAGCGGCAATAGTGGCCCACAAGTGGCCGAACAGAGTGTGGTTCCTCCTGGCATTGGAACTGTAGCTGAAGTTTGTACCACTACCAGATCCAGTTCTGACCCAGCGAGTCCAGAAGTCAACTGTCTGCGCTTCATTACAGAAAAACCGGACCCTGCAGCTCATGATTTTCTCTCCTTAGCGGTGACAAAGCGTTTCGGGATTTCGAAAGCCAGTATAGACTTCCTTGAGGAATATAAGTGCAAATCTACTAGAAGGCAATATGAGTCATCTTGGAGAAAATGGGTGGCCTTTTGTCAAGGCGAAGATTCCGCAGGAGATCTTGACAGACTTCTGCTTATCTTTTTTCCCCACCTCCATGGTCAAGGGTTGGCAGCGAACACGATTTCAGCGTGTAAGTCTGCTTTGACAAGACCCATTCTATATGCCTTCCAGGTCGACCTAGGTAACGAGATCTTTAATAAAGTCCCGAAAGCCTGTGCTAGGCTCAGACCTTCAGCACCTCCAAAGCCCATTTCATGGTCTTTAGACAAGTTCTTCATTTCGCTTCTCTGTTGAGCAATGAAGAGTGTGCGTTAAAGGATTTGACACAAAAAGTTATTTTCCTATTTTGCACTCGCGTCCGGGGCCAGGGTTAGTGAGATTGTAGCCTCTCGAGAGAGGCAGGTCGTGTTCAGTTCCTGGATGGGGAAGAACTGAACCTGTTTCCGGATCCTACGTTTCTCGCCAAGAATGAGTTACCCACCAACAGGTGGGGTCCCTGGAGAATCTGCCCTCTGAAAGA
Organism: Palaemon carinicauda; assembly: GCF_036898095.1. Classification (NCBI taxonomy): domain Eukaryota; kingdom Metazoa; phylum Arthropoda; class Malacostraca; order Decapoda; family Palaemonidae; genus Palaemon; species Palaemon carinicauda. The sequence continues at coordinate 31,090,714 of NC_090767.1, forward strand.
AGATGCATCTCTATGTCCAGTAGAATGCCTAAAGGTCTATCTTCATAGAACTTCAGACTTCAAGGGTGGTCAACTATTCAGGGGAGAAACATCAGGCTCAAATTTATCTCTGAATCAACTCAGAGCGAAAATCACATATTTCATTCGCAGAGCGGATCCTGACAATACACCCGCAGGTCACGATCCGAGGAAAGTTGCCTCATCCTTAAATGTCATGCTTGTAACTGTTTCAAAGAACATAAAAACACTGTACCGGAAGCCAGAGAGTGGCCTGTGATTCTTATTAAATTTAATTGAGTGCTTATGGATGTGGTAGGACCATTTCCTACTGGTTTAACACAACATAAGTATATCTGTGTATCTGTGGAGGCATTTACTATGTACACTCATACTTAAGCAATGTTGGATAAATCGGCAAATTCATTAGCCCAGGCGCTGTGCTCTTTCATTACTAGGTTTGGTTGCCCAAAAATTTTGATAAGTGATAATGGTCTCGAGTTTATAAATAAGATGGTGAAATCAGTCACAGACTTGATGAAAATTGAACACTTTTCAATGACCGCATATAGGCCTTCAGCAAATGGCGTAGTAGAATCACATAACAGGGAAGTAGTGCGAATTTTACGTTACTTAGAGGCTGATGACCTCCTTCATTGGCACGCCATGATCCCTACAGCTGAGCTAGCTTTGAACATTGCGTATAATGCTTTGCTCATGGATATGCCTTTCCTTTTTAGTGTATGGACAGGATCCTGTGTTACTTAAATTATTCAAATGAGCAATACCGCATATATTTATTAAATATATGGAGGAGAGTAATGAACACCACTGAAAGGTTTTTGAAAAGAGCTAATGAAAAACACAGCTCAAAGTATGAGAGTTGTTTCAAAACCGCACCTGTAAAAGTATTTGTGGGCAATTGTGTGTCTTTGAAACGATTACAACCTAGGAAACAGAAACTAGAGCCAGGGTATTTAGGTCTGTACCAACTAAAGATGATTATTAATGGCGCAGTGTCTGAACATCATCAGGCACTCATATATGTGGTGCCTGAAGAAGTAGTTTTCAAAAGTGTTCCTCCTTACCCCTGCATACGTTACATTCCTCGAGTTGATTAGTAGAATATTCTTTTTCCTTTGCTGATGTTGTTTGAACAGACCTCATTTCTTCTTTTGACTTGTTTTATATAAACTTGATGATAACAATGTGTTCTTATGTTGATGAGTAATGTATACGTAAAATGTTGCGGCAATTTTGCTGAGTCTGGCAATACGTATAACATTGCTGAGTGAGCCTAAAAACAATCAGAGGTTGAATAAGTCAGGTGAGATCCGTCAGTCTGATGCTGTGTAATTCATGTATTTATATGATTCCTGGTTGCTGGGGCCGGGGTGGTTCCCGAATGGCAAGTGGCTGCAGGATTAAAGTTCAGCCTTGAGGCTAGGCAGTGTTAGAGAATGTGCAGATGTGAATACCTCATACTTAGTGTTATAAGAGAAGTGCGGGATGATGAATTATTTTCTTGGGAAAACGGCTAGTGGACACCGGTTGAAAGTTGCAAGTGAAGTGTTGTAGTGATTCAAGTAAATGGCGAAATGGTAGTGATGAGTTAGGTTGTGAAATTGTGCCAGAAACCTAGACAAATAAAATAGAGAAATGAAGGAATATCTATTCCTACCCCTGTATTTTAGTTGCAGAAGTCTTAAAAATAAATGAATATAATTATTTATATTATTTTGTGTACATTTACTTCATGCAATATTTTTTTTGGAAGATGTTATATTTTTGGGTAATTTCTATATATATATATATATATATATATATATATATATATATATATATATATATATATATATATATATATATATATATATATATGTATATATATATATATATATATATATATATATATATATATATATATATATATATATATATATATATATACACACACACATATATATATATATATATATATATATATATATATATGTATATATATATATATATATATATATATATATATATTATGTTGCATTTCTGTTTAGTACACGCCATGCCTATCGCGGGTCGGAGTGTCCTCCATCTATCATAGACTAGTTGGGGCGAGTGTGCACCTCCTCCCGGAATGAGGAGATTGGGGGGGATGGGGGTGGCGTAATGTCCTAATTCATGTATGTAGATGTGTGTTGTACATCAAGGTAAATGAACTCTTTAATCATTAGAATTCCACAAAAACCTATAACGCAGCATGTTGTTGTAGCAAGATTGCATTTTGGTAACGGAGGGAGTTTAGTTGCCTTTGTGCGCTCAAGTTGTCATGGCTCTCGTGCCTTAGAGAGGGATAGCTGCGTACAGTATAGTGTCTGCTTACGAACCTTTTGTAATAAATGATAAAAATTCGTATTCCGACATCTCATTATCCATCAACTTGGGTCATATATATATATATATATATATATATATATATATATATATATATATATATATATATATATATATATATATACATATATATGTATATATATATATATATATATATATATATATATATATATATATATATATATATATATATGTATATATATATATGTATATATATACATATATGTATATATATATATATATATATATATATATATATATATATATATATATATATATATATATATATATATATATATATATATATATATGTATATACATATATATATATATATATATATATATATATATATGTGTGTATATATATATATATATATATATATATATATATATATATATATATATATATATATATACATATATATATATATATATATATATATATATATATATATATATATATATATGTATATATATATATATATATCAGATAGTAGGTTATTTAATGCAATAGCCCACCATTGAGATACTAATGCTAAAGAATTATTGGGTCCTTAGACTGGCCTGACAGTACTTCATTGGACCCCTCTCTCTTGTTAAAGTTTATTTTTCCTTTATCGGTAACAACACCGAATAGTGTGCCTATCCTTTGCACATTCTCCTGTGTCCTCATACACTTGACAACACTGACATCACCAATTATTCCTTTTTCATTAATGAGTTTGAGTATTCAACTATAATTTTTCAGTGGCTAATTTTTTTTTGGCAGGAGTAAAAAACACTCTTTAGCAGCTCTTCTAAGAAAG